>NW_026731867.1:185000-255719 GCF_028476545.2 Physella acuta
GCGGTGTCGGGGCTAAGGTTTCTCTCTTGATGGGCCCTTGTTTTCAGATCCTCCGGCATTTAATTCACACCCATAAATAGTTAAAAATTAAATTCGCTAACTTTAGCCGTAAACCACGTATTTAATTAAGATGGAGTACATTTAAATTAAAATTTGGTTTAACGTATCTTGTTGATAACAGTTTACTAACTAGATATAACGAAGATTTAAACTGTATTTCTGTATTATATATATACATTTATGTATATATATAGGAATATATATATATATATATATATATATATATATATATATATATATATATATATATATATATATATATATATATATATACATATACATATATACATATATCACATATATATATATATACACGGCTTGTATCATTATTATCTTCGTTCTTAATTGTAATTTTGCACGGGACTTCCTCCAACACAATTAAGAACTACATGGCAACATGTTTTTTGCCATATTGGTCGTTGACTTCGATTTCAGCCTGCTTTTCTTTCTGGATTTGTTTTCTTTAGAGTTCTCTAAAGTTTGTTCTCTAAGAACAAACTACAAAGCAACAGTCTTTTACTTTTAATGTATTTGTGAGTTTTCTCTCATAGACTAGTAGCTGTACCCAGCTAACGAGCATTATCTCTGTTGGGGTTCAAATTCAGGACTTTTTTGTTTAGATACAATGCATCTATTCAGTCCAACGAAGCCGACCAGTTTGCCTGTTTAAGAGTTCATGTATCATATATTTACATGTATCATATTGTTTATAATATTACTTCAAAAAAATAAATTAATAAAAGCATAGGACCAAGGAGAAAAAAAAACGCTCAGTTAAGTTTCGGTACTTCACCTCAACACCAACATTTTTACGTTTTCCCCCATTGAGTTATTTCCCCTGTCAAGTCGTCTCCCCTTCTGTTGTCTCATTACATTAATGCTCGGTTAAAACTGAAGCATTTCGAGAGTGCAAGCTTTTCAAACTGTGTCTCGGTTTGACCGCTCTCACATTAAAAACCTGGGCATCGTTCTCCCGTTTCAAACATTTGTTTTGACATGCGCGCAAATACACCCAGTCTCGCGCGCGGCTATCCCAGCCAGACGTTTTAATTTAAAATGTCAGGTGACTAACGAAACGGTGTTTACATTTTTATGTGGTAACATCACGCTTGTTAGGTTCCATTTCACCTGCACATATTACATACTTTATTTTTATGGTTCTAAATGGAACATTGAATATCTTTTACTCTTTTGCTTTACAGGAAAGAACTATGCAAAATAACTAAATTAAAATGCTCTACCAATATATGCAGATATATATATATATATATATATATATATATATATATATATATATATATATATATATATATATATATATATTCATCATTATATGGTTATGAAAGATACACATATTCCCCTCCGCCAAACCACACCCCACTTCCTGCTGTAGAGAAAAAAAAAACTGGTTGGGCATTTTATTTTATTTTAAATGTAGTTATTTCGAGCTTTTAAAGTGTATTTGTAACTTGCAGAATCTCCGAGAAAGGTAAATGGCTGTCTTTTATTCCTGTTTTGCTAATAAAGTCATCCTATCTATTATTCTATTCGTCCTATTATTATAAAACCTGGTGTATTTTGCAATCGATTTAAGGTTCCTTTTATTACATATCATGTACATACAACTGTAACAAACGTCCATAATTGAATACTAGACTTAAAAAGCATATGACTTTTACATATCTATATATATAATTCTCTTCTGGGATCAGTTAGAAAACAAGCTGCAAGCGCGCCTTGCAGTCCACTCTCTTCCTCTCTATCACTACCACCCCCACCCCCCCCCCACATGGTCTGATGAGCGGTGTTCACTCTAAATGTTTACATTCGTAGAGCCGGGTTTAGTGACGGCTATTAGGGGCAGATAATTTAGTTTGAAACGATTTTAAACTTAGAGGAGGTAACTAAGAGGAGGCTGCTTTCACGGAGACACAAAGTCTTCAAACCTCACTCAACTAGAAGAAGATATTGCATTGACTCACGTGATATCAGGTCAAACATTGGACTTCCGTGTTTAAAAATAGACATAAATCAGTAGACGGGTGTTGATAAACAGACACCGAAAGGTCAGCAGGTGCAGCAGAACGTGATGTGTATCCGCTGGTCTTCGATCTCACGTCTGCTGGCTGCCGCTGTTTAAGTTTGACGTTAATCACGTGACGCTGACCTTTCAGCAAAGCTACCACACATGTGTACACTTGGATTTAACCTTTTTGTTGAGAAACAGACACTGCACGGTGGTATTTGTGAAGTGTGTAAAGTGGTATTTGTAAAGTGATGTTCAATTCGGTGCAAGAGGCGACTGCTAGTGTATTGATTAGTAGCATTTAGGCGTGAGTAGTTTGTCGATTAGCCGTATATAAATATTGGTATAAGGAGAACGTCAATGACGTCACTTCATGAGTAAAGCCACGCCTAATGTTAAGTTTTAGATTTTATATGCGTGAAATATTTTTTGAGCAACAACAACAGAATTACTATCATATGTCCATGTTAAAAACAGGCGAAATTGTGAAATGGCAAATTAAACATTTGATTCCTGACAAGATATGTATTGAGGAGTCATTGAAGAAAACACGGTTAAAATAACGTATTTTGATATAGTTAAACCATAACAAGTTGAAAAAAAAATGAAACTACTGACGTTTTAGTGACATTTCTTTGCTGGTGTGTTGTGTTGTTGTGACCTTTTAAATAAGACTGATTTAATCTTTTTCAAGACGTCAAAGGTCATGGACCTGATAATAAAAATAAAATTTCAACTCTAAAAGCGGTTTCGCGAACAGCACATTCAGAGTTTCTTCCAGGCATCTCTTTGGGAGGGCTCAGCCTACTTTAACCTGTGTCCGCCCCCCCGCTTTGAAAATGTTGTCCACCCCCGTCCACCCCGAAAATATCAAGTGCACCCCCCCCCGGATAAATCAGTCTAGAAGAAACACTGAACACATTGACGTCATATTTGATCTCCATTTTAATTGTTAGTTTGGGACTAATACTCTACGTCGTATTTGAAGTATACTTTAATGTTGTTGTGTGAACACGGAGTATAAGGAATAACACGTTGTTAATACTGTATCTTAGTAATGTATATCTTGCTCTAAGGACAAAATACAACACAAATAAAATCATATTTTATTGAAGTACACAATTTAATATTTCTCTACATCAGCTAGCACGGACCGGGGTCAGTGTATCAAATAGAATTCAATCAGCAATAACCGAAGTAATGAGATGGTTATGACGATTGTGAGCCGTCCATAGGGGCGATAAATGATGGAGAATAGGGCCCCTGGGGCTGCTTGCGAGGGGGAGGGAGACACTCCGTGAATAGATGTTAGGTTTATCGTCAAGTAGTTTAGTGGTGTTGAGGGAGTCGGTGGGGGAGAGTTGAGTTTCGTGTGAAAATTGTAAAGTATGGAACACTAGAGAGTGATACGTTTTGGGGATATTTGGCTAAACATGGCTGCCTGATCTTGGGGTGTTTTGGGGCTATATAATCCACCCCCGCTGCTCTCTCAATATATATATATATATATATATATATATATATATATATATATATATATATATATATATATATATATATATATATATATATATATATATATATATATATATATATATATATATATGTATATATATATATATATATATATATTTCACATATCAAATGTGTCTACATCATATTCCTCAGACACAAAACAGTTCTAGAATTCACATCCACCTTTTTTCGTCTGGTGCCTTCACCAGTTCACTTTTATGACTTTTTGAACAGTCTGTTCTCATACCAGCGCGACCATGAAAGAATTGATGGTTGCTGACAAAAAATTTCGTATTCTTTCTGTTTCTCAAACTTCTCCGCGGACCACTTATCTGATGGTCTCCTGTCTCTCTGCTTTTGGAGGGACCGGGATCCTCCTTGTTGCCGGTATCCTCCCCTTGTGTGTCGCTGTTGTTCTGTTGATGGTGACATGGTTCCGGGATGGGTATGAGAATTTCCGTTATAGTTTCCGGTTCCCTAATTGTCTTGGGTTTCCTTGTGTGTAACTGCTCTCCTTGACTATGACAATATTTCTTTAATTGAGCAATATTCGCCCACCGATCCGGTTTGGTGTGATCGATGGGTCTTATCTTAAAGGGGCCACCTGCTACTTTAGGCATCTCCACGACTTGCCATATCTCCTGTCCCCAGAGGTCGTGGATTTTGTTTCTGCCTAACGGGTGGCTACGCAATAATACCCTGTCGTTCAGTTTGAGTGGCGGGTCCTTTGTCTGTACCGGCGGTTCCCTTCGCCGTGCTTCATGTTCTAGTCTTTCCTGTACTACCCTGTACATTTCTCTAATTCGTCTCATATGTTCATTCACATATTCCAGTGCGGTGTATGAGCCAGTCATACTCTCCTTTTTTCCTAGGAACAAGTCAAGGGGGAGTCGAGCCTCCCGTCCGAACAGCAACATGTATGGCGAAAAGCCGGTTGTGGCATGGGGTGTGCAGTTGTATAGATATACCAACTCTGGGAGAAAATCCGGCCAACGTTTTTTCTGTTCAGGTTCTAGAGTACGCAGCAAATCATGCATGCTGCGGTTGAACCGCTCGCACTGTCCGTTTCCTTTCGGATTAAATGTGGTTGTTCTAGATTTGTTGATCCCGTAGTGGCTGCACAGTTGGTTAATTACTTCTGACTCGAAGGCCCTTCCTTGGTCAGAGTGTAATTGTCTTGGTATGCCATATTTGATGAACCAATGTTCTATTAAGACCTTTGCCACTGTTTTGGCAGTCTGATCTCGTGTGGGCACCGCCACAGTCCATTTGGTGAAAACATCAGTCATTACCAACACATGTTCCGTCCCATCCGATGATTGCTCCAACGACGTAAAGTCCATAGCCACAATCTCTAGTGGTTTTGTCGCTAATAGGTGTCCCGATGGCTGTCTCATTTTGACAACTGGCATTTTCGCATGCTGACACCTCACACAAGCCTCACAATGGCGTTTGACCTCCATTTCCATATTGGGCCAGTAACACCTTCGTCGTAATATTTTGTGCGTCCTGTCCTGACCCTGGTGTCCTGCCCTGTCATGTGCCAACCTTAGCACTTCTTCTCGTAATTGTCCAGGCACCACCACCTGGTGTATTGTCCCATCAATTTGGTCATGAATTCTCCGCATGAGAACACCATCCTGTATACTGAGACGGTCCCACTGACTCAGTATTTTCTTTGTTTCTCGACCAAATTGTTCTCTTTCCCTTCTTCCTGGGAATTTTTGCTCCTGGACGTGTTTCAACAGCGGCTGTAAGCCACTATCCGTTCTCTGGGCATCTCTTATCTCTTTGTGATTAAGGCAACTAAAATCACCAATGTCTATATGTCCGGGCTCTGTGGAAATGTGCTCCACCCCGGTCTGTCCGTTCTGCCTCACTTGCACCCCGTGAGGGATATCTGTTGACGCTCTGACCTCACATATTCCTGTCAGCGTTTCTTCCTCATCGCCCGGTCTCTCGTAAGGATTCCTTGATAAGGCGTCCGCATTGCCATTGGACCGCCCCGGGCGATATTTTATCTCTAGGTCAAAGAGTGCCAATTCTGCTGCCCATCGCTGTTCGATGGATCCCAACTTTGCTGTCTTTAGGTGACTCAAGGGGTTATTGTCAGTGTATACCACACATTTAGCACCTAATAGATAGTCCCTGAATTTTTCCGTCACAGCCCATTTTAATGTCAAAAGTTCTAGTTTCATGGCGCTGTAATTTGTCATGTTCTTCTCTGATTCCTTCAGAGCTCGACTGGCATAAGCAATAACCCTGAAGCCTTGCTTTTGTTGTTGTGATAGCACAGCTCCCAGACCTTTAGAGCTGGCGTCAATTTCTAGCCGAAATGGTTTGTCAAAGTCTGCGTATCCTAATATCGGCGCCTCTGTCAAAGCCTTTTTCAATAGCTTAAACGAGTTCAGGCATTCATCAGTCCATAATTCACCTATCAGTTGTGTTTTACCTTTCTTTTTCTCCTTACTGTGTTTCTTTGTCATTTTGTTTACCAAGTCATGCAATGGTGCGGCAATTTTTGCAAAACCAGGCACAAATTTTCTATAATAGGAAGCAAAGCCCAAGAATGATCTGACCTCTACTGTAGTTGTTGGCTGTTTCCATTCTTTAACAGCTGCAATTTTATCTGGGTCAGTGGCGATGCCATCCGACGAAATCACGTAACCCAAAAAATGTACCGATTTCAGACCGAAGCAGCATTTGTCTGGGTTCAGCTTTACTCCTATCTCCCTAAGACGGAGAAACACTTGTTCTAATCTTTCTAGATGGTCCTCCCAAGTTTTTGAATAAACTAGTATATCATCCAAGTACACCAACATTATTTGAAATAGAAAGTCACTCATAGCACTCTGCATTACTCGCTGGAATGTAGCAGGTGCATTAGTTAGACCAAACGGCATACGGGTCCACTCGTACAGTCCCAGTGGAGAAATAAATGCAGTCTTATGTTGATCGTTGGGGTGCATGGCCACTTGGTGGTAGCCACTAGCCAAATCCAAGGTAGAATAATAATCATTAAAAAAGTTTTAAAAAACCCACGTTTTCTGATTGAACTAAAAAGTAGAAAATAAACGCTATACATCACAATAATGCAAGCGATCACTCTACTATAAGCGATCAAAAACGTGGGGCGCCGAAGTAAAAGTTATATTACTATTGATTAGATAATACTATTGACTTTTATTAGGGAGCTTGTAGAGAGTCAACAGTATTAGAAACTGTAAGAAAATCACGGCGCCCCACGTTTTTGATCGCTTATAGTAGAGTGATCGCTTGCATTATTGTGATGTATAGCGTTTATTTTCTACTTTTTAGTTCAATCAGAAAACGTGGGTTTTTTAAAACTTTTTTAATGATTATTATTTTCTACTTTTTAGTCTTTGTTTGTTTGCATTAAAATCTTGCTATCGATTTTATCTTTTCACTTTTTTTGGGTAAACGAAGACAACTCGTAAAAAGACAACTCGTAAAAAGACAACTCGTAAAAAACACGTTGTGTGAATACGTTACTGACTAGAACACATAGATTTGAACCCGTGTCGAGTGGGATAGCAATCGTGTGCCCAACCACTCGACCATATCGTCTCCCCCAAACTGGCCTACCTCGTGTAAGTTTAAACTCGGTTCAAACTAAATTATCTGTCCCTAAGCCTGTGGCGAAGTGGGATCGTTCGCTTCACTGCGCGCGAGGTACGCGTCGCTCCTGTAAGTTTAAACTCGGTTCAAGCTAAATTCTCTGCCCCTAAGCCTGTGGCGACATGTGATCGTTCGCTTCACTGCGCGCGAGGTACGCGTCGCTGGTTTTTTTTCTAATGGCTAGCAGAGGAGAATTATATATATAGATTATATAGCGGTCTAAAATGCTCAATAAAATGTTTCCATTGATCAATTTAGTAATAATAACAATTGAATATTCAATGGTCATCCAAAAGAAAGCTTCCCTGAAAATTTCAGCGCGCTAGCTAACTGGGAAGTGCCAGAAATTTCGATCGCAAGATTTGATTGGAAAGACAAACACACAAACAGAGAAAGCAAGTTAAAGAAAACGTGGGAAAAAAATCTTGCTCCCCCCAACGCATCAAGACATTCATCAATACGAGGCAAGGGGAATGCATCCCTTCTTGTGATATTGTTCAATTTCCGGTAATCACAACACAGTCTTATCTCCCCTGACTTCTTTTTTACCACTACTATCGGTGCCGCATACGGGCTAGTGCTGGTTGTAATAATTCCCTTTTTTAGTAGATCGTTCAGGTGTGCCTTCACCGCAGAGTAGTGACTTGGTGGTAATCTTCGATAAGGTTGCGCCACCGGCTTGTCTTGTAGTAAGGGTATCTGGTGTTTTATTACTTCCGTGTAACCCAAATCACCCTCGTACGAGGCAAATATATCCCTGTACTTATTCAACAATTCATTTAGTTTTGGGTCCTCAGTTTCCGGGAATGTATGTGATCGGCCATCCTCTTTCTTCACCTCGGCCGTCACATTGACCGACCTAACTGTTACTTCATTACTGCTGGTATTGCTCAGTTCGATGCACTGTGCCGACTTTTGTACCTCGACGTTCTGTGGTACTCCTACCAGAGTGTTAGGCGGTATAAAAATTTCCTCATCCAAAACATTTGCCACTAATCCTTGAACTAGTCCATTTTCCGCTGATGTGTATGTCCGCAGTAACACGACGCCTGCCCTCAGTGCGGCGCCACATGGTTCTATCATCACATCACCATTCACGCTTCTATCACCAATTTGTAATGTGATTGCCTTGACCGTGTTTGCCGGGACTGATATCCTTCCTCTGGTCTTGGCAAACCTGGCCAATTTGGATCCCCGACCTGGTGTGGTCGATCCGACAATATTTGTAAGAAATTCTGGCAACTGGCCAAGAATATTCATGCCCAACAGGCAAGGTATATTTGACACATTTGTCTCTAGGTTGTGTTTCGTAACGAACACCCCAACCTGCTTCAACCTATGTCCCGCCACCACGACATCCGCCAGAAAATAACCACAGTAAGGAATGGTTAGTCCATTAGCTGCCGTCAGGCGCATGCATGTGTCAGACCTCAACCTATGGTCTTTTCCTTTCATCCATTTGGTGTAAAAATTTTCCGTGATTGTCGTCACCTGGGAGCCTGTATCCACAATTGCCTTCACCGCGATGTCCCCAATCGTAATCACCATTTCGGGACAGACTCCCATCATTTTGCTTCTTGGGCCATAACCTCGCCCCTCTGTAGCCTGGCCCTGCCTTACAGAGGACGACCGTTTCCCTGGCAGTACCGTGCCATATGTCCGGGTTGTGAACAGGACAAACAAATTGGTCGACCGTCAGCCGTCCACCGGAGCGATGGACCGGCGGGTCGCGGCCGTCCAACCTGTCTCTGTTTTGTCCCGTTCTTTTCCTGATTCTCAGCTGTTGACCTGCTTTCTAACCTCTCCAATCTTTGGTTAACCTTATCCAGGTGGGCCAACAGTTGAGCCATCATGGTTTCCACCGTGCCGGTCCCCGTGGGTGGGGATTGTTTCTGTTCCGGCACCGAGACTTTGTCCACCGAACAGTTCGATTGGTCCTCATCCTCGGACCTGCGGATCGCTGAGTTCCTGACCTGAAGGAAGGTCAACTGCGGGTCTTTGTGGACCTCCTGTTTCAACTCTCTCCTTAAGATCGGGGTTGCTAGCCCCTCGATGAACTGGTCCCTCAGTAGGCGTACATCAATGTCAGGTGTTTTGCCCTTTACCGAATCAAAGGCCCTGTTTATTCGGTGTGAATACTCCATCACACTCTCCGCCATTCTCTGCTTTAAGCCTACGAACCCCGATAGCAGTTGCGATCCCGACCGTCTCTCCCCAAAGGTCTCCATAATTAGATCCAACACCTTATCTGGATCTGATTGGACGGTTTTATCGTGGCATTTGACCTCTGCCCTAACCGTCTCTCCTATACTGCCCATCAGCAGTCTTAATCTTTCCTCTGGTGACATGTTTCTCGAGGCCCAGGCCGCTTTGACCTCTTCACTGAACCTGTTGGTTAAAGTTGGATCACCGTCCCCGTAAAATTTGTTAATGTGGGACTCTCTGGGCAGGACCACAATATGGGTCTGCTTCTCGTCCAGAGTAGACATTTTATTCCTTTAGTAAAAAAAAAAGAGTTCTTTCTTACCGTGTGTGTATGAAAAAATTTTCCTCGTTCCTCAATTTTCACTGTTCCTGAATGTCCGAATTCACACACACACTAAACACAGTTATGAACTAGGTTGACTATGGGTGCCTAAAGCGGCAAGTCTCGTTGAATTCATCCTGATCGCAGCGCCAAATGTAACGAGTCCCCGAGTCTATCCTGCCGACAACGCCAAATGTAACGAGTCTCTGGCTACCCTGCCGACAACGCCAAATATGACCTTCCCGAGTCTAACCACTCATTCCACACAACATTGACCACAGCATAGATACTCGAAGATGCAGGTTCATTATTGATCCTTTTATTACATGAATCAAAGAATGCTTCACAATAATATAATGAATCAAGAGAGATGTTTCACAATAATAGTCTGAATCAACGGACCCCCAACAGTCCTCACTAGGCTTCATCTAACTGAATACACATGTCTAACGTCCTTCTTAACACAATATAACCAACGTGATACTGCCACACAGACTCACTGAGAGAGAGAGACTGACTGCCTGACTGACTGACCGACCGACTTTCTGAGAGACCTTCCTGAGAGACTTCGAGCTCAGCCGTCGCCTTCCTTATATCCCCTTCATAATCGTACTCATATTCGGTCCTATCATAATCGTAATTGTAATCGATTCTAATCGTTACATCAGACTGTTAATTACGCCGCTTCTGTCGTACAGTCCGATTTTAATAAGCCACCTGCATCCTGTCACATCAAAGTTGACAGACCGTCCTTCGTATCGCTTCCCGAGATACTACGCCTTGGCATCAGCCAACACCTGCACTGTGACGTCAGACTGTAACACGTTATGTCTCTTGGTAACTTCCCCTAGTTATATATATATATACATATATATATACACATATATATAAATATATGTATGTATATATATATATATATATATATATATATATATATATATATATATATATATATGTATATATATATATATATATATATATATATATATATATATATATATATATATATATATATATATATATATATATATATATATGTATATATATATATATATATATATATATATATATATATATATATATATATATATATATATATATATATATATATATATATATATATATATATATATAAAACTATAGTATATATATATATATTATATATATATATATTATATATATACATATATATATACACATATATATAAATATATGTATATATATATATATATATTGGCAGGTGCACTCCTTCAATGTCAAACGCAACACCGTAAAAAAAAATTTACTGTTCCACTCACTGTCGATGTCGTCACATTCGTATAAGATAAACAGTTATTCCTATTTCACTTTTCCTATATAAAACTAGTGTAGTTACTAAAGACGATAAGAACGCAATACAGTCTGTCAACTAAAGACACGATCAAGGCCAAACTGGGCTGATGCAACTGATACAGGGGGTGTGGACTGATAACGAACACAAAGCCATTGCGTAGTTTCGGAAGCGATACGACAGAACTGCGTAGTTCATAGTCTGATGCAACGAATGGAAAGGATTACGAATACGAGGGGATATAATGGGAAGGCGACTGGTAGAAAGCGCAGAACCTAGTTGAAGACTGAACTGTGGGGACGTGTTGTGATTTGTGAGAATAGGAACGATGGACACGTGCATTCTGATATGTGAGGACTAGTGAGGACAGTGGGGGTCAGTTGGTTCATTGTATTCTTGTGGAACATTGATGCATTGTTATGTGGAGCATTTCTATTGATTCATGTAATAAAGAGATCAATGTAAACCTGCACTTCCGAGTATCTGTATTGTGGTCGATGTTGTGTGCTGGTCAAAGATAGCACGAGTAAATACATTCGGTAACATTTGGCACTACAAGTAAATAGACTCGGTAACATTTGGCGCTGTCGGCAGTGGAATTCAACTAGACCAGCCGCTAGCGGCACCCATTGTCAACCTAGTTAATAACTGTGTTTCGTGTGTGAATTCGGACAATCAGGAACAGGGAAAAGTATTCTTACATAAACGGTAGGAAAGGTCTTTTTTTACTCAAAGAATTAAAATTAGAATGTCTAATCTGGACGAAAAGCCGACCCATATTGTGGTCCTGCCCAGAGAGTCCCACATCAACAAATTTTACGGGGACGGTGATCCAACCTTAACCAACAGGTTCAGTGAAGAGGTCAAAGCTGCCTGGGCCTCGAGATACATGTCACCAGAGGAAAGATTAAGGTTGTTGATGAGCAGTATAGGGGAGACGGTTAGGGCGGAGGTCGAATGCCACGATAAAGATCTCCAGAAAGACCCAATTAAGGTGCTAGATCTAATTGTGGAGACCTTTGGGGAGAGACGGTCGGGATCGCAACTGCTATCGGTGTTCGTAGGTATAAAGCAGAGACTGGCGGAGAGTGTGATGGAATATTCACACCGAATGAACAGGGCCTTTGAAGCTGTAAAAGGCAAAATACCCGACAAAGATGCGCGCCTGCTGAGGGACCATTTCATCGAAGGGTTAGCAACCCCTATGTCAGGAAGATATTTGAAAGAGGAGGTATACAAAGACCCACATTTGACCTTCCTTCAGGTCAGGAACTCAGCGATCCGCAGGTCCGAGTATGAGGACGAATCGAACTGCTCGGTAGAAAAAGTCTCTGTGCCGGAACAGAAACAATCACCACCCACAGGTACCGGCACGATGGAAACCATGATGGCTCAACTGTTGGCTCACCTGGATAAGTTTGACCAACGGTTGGGGAGGTTAGAAAGCAGGTCAGCAGCAGATAATCAGGGCAAAACTGGACAAAACATAGACAAGTTAGACAGCCGCGACCTGCCAATCCATCACTCCAGTGGACAGCTGACGGTCGACCAATCTGCCTGTCCTGCTCACAGCCCGGACATATGGCACGGTACTGTCCGGTGAAACGATCGCCCTATGTAAGGCAGGTCCAGGCTACAGAGGGGCGAGGTTATGGCTTAAGAAACAAAATGGAACAAGCAATGAAAGAGTCTCAAACAAGACTTGAAGAGAAATTATCAGATATTGAAAAAGAACTTCAAATTACACAAGAAAAATTAGATTTGAAGCTTTCTGAACTTCAGAATTGTGAAACTAAGCTAACAGATACTATAGCCTTGGTGGAAGAACTTAAGAATTCAAAAGACTTGTTAATAATAGAAAAAATGAACTGTGAAATGAACTTGGATGTTAAAAAGTTTCAAGTGAACAATTTGTTGGCTGAGAAAAATGATGATAAGGAAGAAATTGGTAGACTTAATAATGAGATCTCAATGTTAACCATGAAACTGGATAGGGAAAGTTCATGCAAATTAAAAGCACAGGAGATATGGCAAGTCGTGGAGATGCCTAAAGTAGCCGGTGGCCCCATTAAAATAAGACCCACCAATCACACCAAACCGGATCGGTGGGAGAATATTACTCAATTAAAGAAGTATTGGCATAGTCAAGAAGAGCATTTACACACAAAGAAACCTAAGACAATTAGGGAACCGGAAACTACAACGGAAATTCACATACCCATCCCGGAACCATGTCACCATCAACAGCACAACAGCGATACACAAGTGGAGAATAACTGCAACAATGAGGATCCCGGTCCTCTCAGAAGCAGAGAGACGGTAGAACATCAGATAAGTGGTCCGGGGAGAAGTTTGAGGAACAGAAAGAATACGAAATTTTTCGTCAGCAACCATCAATTCTTTCATGGTCGCGCTGGGATGAGAACAGACTGTTCAAAAGCTATAAAAGTGAACTGGTGAAGACACCAAACGAAAAAAGGCGGGGGTGGATGTGAATTCTAGAACTGCTTTTTGTCTGAGGAATATGATGTAGACACATTTGATATGTTGAAATAGGAATAACTGTTTATCTTATACGAATGTGACGACATCGACAGTGAGTGGAACAGTAAATTTTTTTTTTACGGTGTTGCGTTTGACATTGAAGGAGTGCACCTGCCAAGCGTTGTTTGTGGTTGAAAACACACAAAAAAGGCGGGGGTGGATGTAACTAGTGTAGTTACTAAAGACGATAAGAACACAATACAGTCTGTCAACTAAAGACACGATCAAGGCCAAACTGGGCTGATGCAACTGATACAGGGGGTGTGGACTGATAACGAACACAAAGCCATTGCGTAGTTTCGGAAGCGATACGACAGAACTGCGTAGTTCATAGTCTGATGCAACGAACGGAAAGGATTACGAATACGAGGGGATATAATGGGAAGGCGACTGGTAGAAAGCGCAGAACCTAGTTGAAGACTGAACTGTGGGGACGTGTTGTGATTTGTGAGAATAGGAACGATGGACACGTGCATTCTGATATGTGAGGACTAGTGAGGACAGTGGGGGTCAGTTGGTTCATTGTATTCTTGTGGAACATTGATGCATTGTTATGTGGAGCATTTCTATTGATTCATGTAATAAAGAGATCAATGTAAACCTGCACTTCCGAGTATCTGTATTGTGGTCGATGTTGTGTGCTGGTCAAAGATAGCACGAGTAAATACATTCGGTAACATTTGGCACTACAAGTAAATAGACTCGGTAACATATATATATATGTATATATATATATATATATATATATATATATATATATATATATATATATATATATATATATATATATATATATATATATATTCTAAATTTTCTCGCTGAGATTAAAAAAAATATATTCATAAATAGGACAAAAAATATTTTTTTTAAGTAACGATTTGTATAGTTGAGCTTCTTCATTTAACTAACTACGATATTTTTTTTTTAAAAGTCTGAACCAAAAGCGTGGTATGGTCAATTCTTCCTCTCCTTATAACGCAATACCTTAGAATATTTTTCTATATTTAAAAACAAAAAGCTTAGAACACCAGTCTAATACTACTGACAATAGTGGAGTGTCCACCAGATTTAAAACAAATACTTGTAATAAATATCTTACCCATTAGGATTAGTTGTCATAAGAACCTACTGGAAACCATTAACGTTAATCCACCGTTGCACAAACACTCTAAAAGCTCTTTGCTGTATATCGATATTGGCAATACAACGCTATTTGCTATGTAAAGTCGACTTCAAATACTTAGTATGATTAATTATTTAACACACAATTAGTATGTTAAAATACACGGTATGAAACATAATAATATATAGAATTTTAGATTACTATGTTTTTCTCTCGGAACAAAGACATTCATATCACACAGAATGGATACTGTTTAAGTAGAGATGAACACATATAGTTTGAAATACTTCTGCCATAATAAATGAAGTTAATTCTCTAAGAAAATGAAATCACCTTTTGTCAATGGAGATGCGGGGATAATAGTAAGTTGGTGTTTTTGTAGCGAAGGTATCTTTCACGGAACTGACGGATATGTAGCAGCTTAGCATGGGGGTGGGGGTGGTGAAGTCCTTAGTCCTCCCATAGTACTGGCTTGAATGTTAACAACTTATCATGGAGTAGAGATGGTAAAGTCCTTAGTCCTCCCATATTACTGCATTGAGTATGTTAGCAGCTTATCATGGGGGTGGGGGTGGTAAAGTCCTTAGTCCTGCCCTAGAACACACAAGAGTATGTTAACAACTTATCATGGAGTAGAGATGGTAAAGTCCTTAGTCCTCCCATATTACTGCATTGTGTATGTTAGCAGCTTATCAGTTGGGTGGGTGTGGTAAAGTCCTCAGTCCTCCCACAGTACTGACATGAGTATGTTGGTAGCTTATCGTGGAATAAAGGTGGTAAAGTACTTAGTCCTCAAAGAGTACTGACATGAGTATGTTAGCATCCTACCTGCAAGGAATTGTATGAACCTTCAACTGACAGCACACAGGATAATACCACCCCCCACACACACACCACCACCACCACCACCGCACCGGGGCCTTGTTAATTAACATTATACAAGAGATGGCGTATATCCTTCTCATTACCTTGGTAACCACAGACACATGTGAGGGAATTAGGTGGATTCAGGTAAACAAACAAGACACAATGGAACCCACCCCCCGTGTATACGAGGTCAGAGGTTAACGAACTCATGACAACTGAAAGTAATTCATTAACATAATTACATGGTGATTCGTAATAACAATCTATTTTTTAAATAAATTGCGAAATCTTAACAAAAAGTATATCTAAACGGAATAAACTAATTTTGTAACACGATATATATATATATATATATATATATATATATATATATATATATATATATATATATATATATATATATATATATATATATATATATATATATATATATATATTTGTGTGTGTGTGTCTGTTTGTGTGTGTATGTATAAGCGTCTGATGCAACTATACATCTCTTGATACATATTAGAATAGTGTTATCTTTAATCTGGCTGTTATCGACTCGCTCAGTACAAAACAGCACTCATAACGTTTCATTTGTACTGCACCAAAATGGGTGTAGGAGAAAGTTTAGTTTTTATACGTGTGGATCACAAACCCTTTCCCCGTTCGCTGATTCTTACCTTTATGTCTCCCTTAATACCTGTTTACTCTTTCCACTAGTCACCTTTATTGTCACGCATACATGTTTAGATTACGCTTCATCGTTCCCATTGTATCCATTCCACTCAATTCACACTTCATCCATTCCATTGTATCCACACTTCATCCATTCCACTCTACCCACACTTTATCCATTCCACTCAATCCACACATCATCCATTCCACTCAATCCACACTTCATCCATTCCACTCTACCCACACTTCATCCATTTCACTCAATCCACACTTCATCCATTCCACTCAATCCACACTTCATCCATTCCACTCTACCCACACTTCATCCATTCCACTCAATCCACACTTCATCCATTCCACTCTACCCACACTTCATCCATTTCACTCAATCCACACTTCATCCATTCCACTCTACCCACACTTCATCCATTTCACTCAATCCACACTTCATCCATTCCACTGTATCCACACTTCATCCATTCCACTCTACCCACACTTCATCCATTTCACTCAGTCCACACTTCATTCATTCCACTTTATCCACCATGCAACGATTACACCCTATCAAATATTATTCCATGTTATTCATCCATTCAACTCATCCAAACTTCAACAATTCTACCATCCAAATTGCATCCATTCTACTTTATCCATACTTCATCTATTCAATTCTATCCACATCTTTAACTATACTACTCTATCCATACTCTATCAATTTTATTCTATCCACACTCCATCTATTCCAGTCTATCCATTCTTCAAACATTTCACCCTATCCAAGATTAATCAGTTTTACTATATTCAAACTATAACCATTACACACTGTCCATAATTTATCCTTCCTTCTATATCCACGCTTTATCAATTGTTCTCTCCCCATACTCCATCTACTTAGCTGTATGCTTATTGTATCCATTCAGCTCAAAGTTTAATCAATTCTGCTCTCACGACAGTTCTTACTCAGTAGTAACTTAACTTATCCACCCCACTACATTTCTCAACTTTCTCTAAAACCATCTCCAACTACTATACCAATCCTGTATTTCTTTATCTTTCCCACCACTCATCTCCCTACCCCCCCCCCAAAACATCTATTCTATACCCCTCTCTACCCCTCTATACCCCCTCCCACCTTTTACTCCACCTACCAAATTCCCCGTGCCTCTACTGTGACCGACAGTGACACAGGTAAGTCGAAACACCTGGGCATAAATCCCTCAGGTGCAAACATGAGCTCACTCATACACCTGTACTAGTGTACTAGTGTTCACAAGAGGAAAGATAGGCAGATCAAACTTAGGTAGACAGACAATGATACAAAACAGAACTCATAGAAGGTGAGAGACAGATTGTCCAGTCATAGTCTTATCGAGATATTATTAAATTGGGGACCGCGTAGCCTAGCGGTAGAGCGCCTGACTGCTAAACCCCGAGTTCGGATCCCGTGCTTTTGTCGGTAGGATGTCCTTGAGTCCACCCAGCTCTGTTGGGTACCCGACTCCCGTTATGGAAACAAAGGCGGCTGGGCATAATGTTGACCACACTATCCCCACACTATATTTAAACAGAGTCACACAGTAATAAATACTACATTTTGTTGTATACTGAGGCCTAGCGACCAATACCTGTGTCCTGAGCGAAGTATCAATTTTGCACACCTCTCTCTCTCTCTATTTCCCTTATTTGTATAGTAAATCACAGGCGCAAAACAAACGTCCCCCCCCCCCCCCATTATGGAAAGGTTGGATGGTGTTTCTGCCACTCACTGTTCTGTACTCGTTTTTATTTTGGAGTCGCAAAGTCGATGTAGAAAGCAGTGAAATAAATTTGAAAACCCAAGTAACAGTTTATTTCCTTAAGATTGACTATGTACAATTAAGTAATGCAACTTAGAATGATTTTATTAATTTTTTCAACCATGTTTGTCACTCCCCTGAGGTCGCCCCCCTCCCCCGGGACGGCCGCCCCAACCACCTTCCACTCGCTATATTGTGTTTTTTTTTACTGCTGTTTACAATGTAGCAAGAATTGTAGAGTTTACGCACTTAATAAAGCGGCGTCACATCTAACCATATTTAGTTCATGTTGTTTTACCTTACGCTTAGAACAAAGTAATACAGAATTATACAACACTTAAATATAGTAGAGGGGGGAGTGGGGTAGGGGCTTGATTCAACGTCCATGACCTTTAATGCATAAGCCAACAGTTAAAACATGTTGTTAGCTGTCGCGACCTGTGGCATATGACCTCAACAAAAAAGTTTTGTTCACAAAATGTCTGATGCTTTAAACTTGAACACAAGAGGCTACAAGAAATATAATTGGGAACACAGCAGACAAGCGTCGTAACTCTGATTGTGTGACGCGAGTGCGCATGTGCGAACAAGCTGACACGTGATAGTTATCAGGGTGACTTGGTGGTTGGTTTATGTGGTTGGTGAACTCGCATATGTCAGGGGCAATGGCACCAGTACTCACACTGGTCCATACACGTGCACATATACACGAACACACAAAAACTCAACGACACTAACGCAATAGCTAACACTCTCTAAAACCACTACTAACACACACACATTACACACACACATGTTTACCAAAACACACACACACACACATACACATGCCATCAAAATACAAACACACACACACTTTCCTATGACGTTTGGAGAAACGTTGAACGAGTTTGCACGAGCAAACTTGTATACAATCCAGAAGTTTCTCCATCTGCGCATGTGTGTCCGCCATGTTGTTTATGTTCTCTTGGTAACAAAGTAAACGTTTACACAAAATGATCTCATTAATAGCAAAATATTTTTTAAAGAAGCCATTTGTCATTAAGCTAATAGTGTTATCAACACAAACTTGTCAATTTAACTAATACACCAATAGCTGTATAAAAGGTTTTCTTAACAGTTAAAACATTGACAAGTCATTAGAGCCTCGATAAAACTTCGTTTACGATCAAATTTAATAACTTTAACGATTGTAAGTTATGCTACATGTGTGTAATAAAGAGGACAAGTCAGCTACAATCAAGCTTCATAAAAAGATAAACTGCAAACATCCAAATTATTCTAAAATGTCAATTTAGTGTCAATGTACACTAGGATAATACGCGCAGTAACAAACATATCATAAATCATACTTTGTCCTTTGCAAAACACTAGTCGAATAAACACAGACGATACACTTGTCTCTCACAATTTAAAGGCTAGGAATTATTTTTTTTCCATAACCCCGTTAGAAAAAAATCTTTTGGTTATGAAGCCGACAGCAGTCTTCTTAAAGTGAAGGACCAAATTAATTCATTTATGGAGTATTTTTAAAAAAATCTCAATGACAATTAAATGATTGTTTTTATGCCTGTAATTAAGAACTAAATAAGTTTAATATGGAATTGCTATATCTGCTTAGCTTTTCTTAATAAAAACTATCAATATCCTTGTATGAATTAAATGATTGTAGTTGATACATTCTGAGAACCTGAAATTCATTGAGTAGATCTAGATTTCCATTTAGATATGTAAGCAGTGGATGCAGGTCTAATTAGTGATGGTTAATTAAGATCGCATTTTTAGATATATTACAATCAATCAAGGATAAAGGCTGAGTTAATCTATTTAATAACTTATCTTCTTCTTCGTTCATAATTTTTAGTGTTGGAAGTGATCGAGCCTTATCTGCCAGAGGGTTTGAACTCGAGACTTTTTCGAAATTAACAACCGTGACTAAGTTATCGAAATATGAGAATTTGACCTAACTCAACGGATAAAAGCGCATTATCAACTCCTGTATAGAAACAAAATAATTCTAACTTTGCTGGCAGGATCAAATATAATTTTTCACAGAATTAGACTTGTCTCTAAACCTAATACAAACCGTAAACCAAAATCTAATTTTTCTTATTTGAATATATATATATATATATATATATATATATATATATATATATATATATATATATATATATATATATATATATATATATATATATATACTAGCGTACCCGACCCCTGCGCGTTGCCGCGGGGATAGAAGAAAGTTTGACGAAATATATTAGGATTTCACCACCGCGTTATCAATTATAATTATATGTTCTTAGATCGTGACCTTCTTTTCTAAAAATGAGTTATTTAAATGTAAACAATGCCTGTTCTTTATAATGAACTCCCCAAAGTTTCATGCCTATCGGATAAACGGTGTCACTTTTATTATTTTTATATACTGTAAATAGAGAAAAATCGGAACTTCCCGTGGCGCCGCCCTTGCGAAATTAAAAATTATTTTTTTACAGAACCCTTCCCTAGAGTGGTATATTGAACTCCCCAAAGTTTCATGGCCATCGGATGAACGATGCCAAACCAAAATCGACTTTTATTTTCATATACCGTATATAGAAAAAACAAATCGCGCCGTGTCGGGGCGCCACCCTGCGAATTTGAAATATTTTCTTTTTCGCAGAAACCTCCCCAGAAATATTCTCAACAACTTCCTAAAGTTTCATCGTGTGAACGGTGTCACGCCAATTCATTTTTATTATTTTTGTAAACCATATATAGAGAAAAATCGCAGCTTCCCGTGGCGCCGCCCTTGCGAAATTAAAAGTATTTTTTTACAGAACCCTTCCCTAGAGTTTTATAATGAACTCCCTAAAGTTTCATGCCTATCGGATGAACGGTGTCACTGCATTTCACTTTTATTATTTTTATATACCGTATATAGAGAAAAATCGGACCCTCCCGTGGCGCCGCCTTTGCGAAGTTAAAATTTATTTTTCTACAGAACCCTTCCCTAGAGTGGTATAATGAACTCCCCAAAGTCTCATGGCTATCGGATGAACGATGCCAAACAAAAATCGACTTTTATTTTCATATACCGTATATAGAAAAAACAAATCGCGCCGTGTCGGGGCGCCACCCTGCGAATTTGAAATATTTTTTTTTTCGCAGAAACCTCCCCAGGAATATTCTCAACAACTTCCCACAGTTTCATGGCGATGTGATGAGAGGTGTAGTAATGCATAAAGGACACACACACACATACATTGCTTTATATATATATATATATATATATATATATATATATATATATATATATATATATATATATATATATATATATATATATATATACACAAAACGCACAGTAACCAAATATACCTGTGATCTCAATAAACCTAATATCTTTACAATCCTCCCAATGTTTTGAGTAATGTTGGTCTGACATAGTACAGACACATTTCTATTACACCATGTGGTAACTGTTTGTAACCCCCCCCCCCCCCAACACACACACACACTATTACCCTGCGAATATTTCCCTGTCATTCCTGTGGGATCAGACACATCTTCTGTTATTTTCATCTCATCGGTGTGTGTTATTGTTATATTCGGGATGTTCAGGTACACGTTTAATTAGACAATTTATCGCTAAGACTCCCCGGTGTCTGGCTCATAGAGTCAGAAATACGAACAATCAAATGTATGGGTATAAAACCGACTTGGTGTAGGTTGCACTTGTATGTCTCGTGAACAACGTTTGCATCTGAATACAGCGAATAATGTATAACACATTTTGTTGTTGAAGATTGTGTACGTTATCATACACGATAAGAGGTGGTGTTTTGTTTGTTATATTTTAAAATTCCACTCATATAGCAGTATTATTTTGCACGAAATATGATTGTAGAGAATCAATTTCTTTTTTACATAGTCTGAACTTCAATTTAAGAGAATGGGCGACCAATACATTAACTCTCTTATTATAGAGTATTTTATAAAGTTATATGATGATTAAATGCTGAGTATCATATATCATTATATGATGATAATGGGAAGGGAGGGAGGGGGTTGATGGGACGACAGAGCGCACGACTGCTAATTCGAAAATCTCAAGTTTCAAAGCCGTATGGAGATTTTAAATCCACTCAGCTCAAATGGGTACCCGACTCATGTTAAAAAAAGTAAACTCGGCTGAATAGAGTGCTAAACACATTATAACTTCAAATGCCTATATCACAGACAGAAAAGAACTATACTTGAACTGCCCCTTAGCCTTCCAGGTTTGAAAGAGTAATTTTATACTTTTTAGACATGTGTTGACAGGTCTAGTGTCCAATGGGTACAAATAAAAACTACGAAAGTATTATTCATCAAATAACCCACGCGTTGCTTTGCTCATCCTTATTACTGTTGCTATAGAACACAAACAGGGTTTATTACTTTGTATTCTAATTTTGTTTTGTTTTTGGAAGGAAAAAAAAATATTCCGTTTAGCATTGCCCCTCCCCCCCCCCCCCCACATCACCTCCCTTTTCGCCACTCAAATAGATTACAAGCCACAATCAATTAATGAAGCACTCAATTACTTCAGACCAACCTCAGCAACTTTTGAGTGAGGTTTGTGCTTATGATGTCATCTACCTCAGTGCTGACGTAACGAGATGAGAGGTGAATCATGAAATGGGCTAATCATTTCTGTCAACAGCCATCAATCCTGTGACTAGTTGTTTTTTTTACCGAAATATTATTATATGCTGAGCTTACATTTAGATTATCAAATCTTACAGTTTTGTAAATTAACTCAATTTTCTGGTATCCTATTAATGAAGGCTCATAATGTGTATATAGATAATAGAGGTCCAGGTCAGGATAACAAGCTATTAAATAGATAACATAATTTAAAATGCGCAATAGAGAACTGTGCAAACAGAAATATACGCAAATACAAACGATTTCTACTAGTACACTTACATGTTATAATATTTGATTGGAAAATCGATTTATTATGCCACAGTGTAAGCTGCAATAGGTCATTCTCTGATGGCGTGAAGATCACGTGATCACTACCCCTGACTCCCGTGACGCATTAACACACAAACGTGCGAACCCATCGCCATACAAATGTATAAATGTATATTACAGTATATCTGACTTCATTGCACGTCGACTTCAATTTTTTTTTTATATTCGGATCTGACGTCACCTAATTTCCCTCACCATGATTCTATCTCATTACATAACCCATGTTTATGACCTGACATTGGCCTTGCCATCTTTGACGCACATATCCCAGCAGAAAGGTCGCAGGACGGATGTACTGTTGAATAACACAGGCAGTCGCCAAGTTTTAGGTCAAATGCATGTCATGTAATTTACAAAGAGGAACGGCAGTAATATAAGTAGAGTCTACGCGCGGCAAACTGCGTTTTCAGATCTAGAGTTTCTTTCAGGCATATCCCCCTGTGTGATATCATACAATGCATCTCCCGACGGTTAACAAATATATAATTTATTACAAAATATATACTTTTTGAAGTGTCTGCCCCGCCCCTCAGCTCTCGGTATATATATATATATATATATATATATATATATATATATATATATATATATATATATATATATATATACATATATATATATATATACATATATATATATATATATATATATATATTTATATATATATACATATATATATACATATATATACATATATATATATATATATATATATTTATTTATATATATATACATATATACATATATATATATATATATATATATATATATATATATATATATATATATATATATATCAACATAAAATACGAAAAATGTGTATTATCAAAAGGAACTTATAGTTTCGAGTTAGATAATTATTGTAAACTGAAGTATATTTCATTCTAAGCCTTATAATTGTATGTGTTTACTTACAGAATCATTGAACAATTCTTTTCAACAAAAATGAGAACAGACACACAGCATACAAACAAATAAAAAAACAGACAGAATAACCCTTAATGTATGTCACGTTACTGTTATATAATTGACTTAATAAATAAAATTAACTAATTTCTTTAGATTACCTTATTTGCCTACATCATGTTCATTCCACATCCACTGCAGCGAATAATTCAAATTATGGCCTAGAGCTTTTCAATACATTGCATGTAAAGGGGAGTTATAAATAAAACTATTTATTTGTAGTAAGTAAGGTTACCTCCCCTCTTATCTTTTTCTCCGCATTAGCTTTGAAACTCAAACCAGAGTAACCATATTTAATGTAAAAAAACAAACAAACTACAATTCAAGTAATATATATATATATATATATATATATATATATATATATATATATATATATATATATATATATATATATATATATATATATATATATATATATATATATATATATATATATATATATATATGTATCAAATCCGATTTTTTTAAATTACATAAGTACAATATCATTTACTGATTTGAGAAGTTACAAAATAAAATTGATACATGGATTTAATAAAGTTCAAGATACAACTAATTATTTTTCAAAAAGAAGGTAAGATCTGTCAATACAAAAATCATCGGTGAACATTGTGATCCTGTGGTAACCAGGAAATACAAATAAATTAGAAGAATTGGCTATTTGTGTGAGTTTTTTTTGGTCGCCTATATCCGATTTGGGTCCAAAAAAATATTTAAAAAACTACACTTTTTGAAAGCTGCGATTTTTCAAACCATTGATATGGGTGCACATTAATTAAATGAGATCATCTAATTACATACTAAAACTAGTCATAACAAATTAATTTTTAATATGGGACGTCGTGGTCGAACAATAGAGTTTACCCTGCGTTCAGTGGAGTGGAAGATAAGCCTGGTGAGAACCAAAGGACAGAAGTGACCGAGACACGGTAATCAAATCAATATCCAAGCCAGTTGGTCGGAGTTTGCCGTGTTGAGGCCTGCCTTGCTAATGGGAGACACCTCCAGAGCCGGTGATGTCCGTAAAGAAAGAAAGAGTTAACGGTTTCTAAAGTGGATTTTGATAGTCCTATATTTTAATTTTTTTTATTACCAATTTCATTATTCTGGCGAAACAAGTGTATATTTTTATATGAATACATTTTATTTCTTAGTTAAAGCTATTTAAATCAAATGTATTTACCTAATCCTTATCAAATAATAAAATATTTAAATTAAAAAATAGTGGAAGGGGCTCTTTAAAAACTAGGAAATTTGTAGCTTTTGGCTCTTCCGTCTCTAAATGCTGCCGATCCCTTTCCTGGTTGGTTCCAAATTTTAAGGTTTGTCTCTCTTTTGGGGACCAAACTTTTTCTTTTTTTTTTCTATTTTTTTTTAGTATTTTATAATAGCTTTTAATATCTTCACGCTAGATGATGGGTTGAAAACTAACAGTCAAGAAAGTTGGCAGCCATTAGTAATTCCAGCGCAATTTCAGGGGCAATTGGAAACTCTGGAATATCAGTTGAAGAATTTGTGTACCTGACTTTATAGGTAAAATACATGCACACTTTCTGGGGAACATGAGACGGAATTTCTCTAAAGTTAATTTCATTGTTCTTATGCTCTGAAAATTGACCAGGACCACTTAACATTGCTTTGATGGTTCCAGATGTTAAAGCACGATCTCTCTTTACAATAAACTCATGTCCGTCTGAAGATAACAGTTTGACATATTGGGAGTTTGGACCTTCAATGCCCCCATATACTTTCTCTTCAGCATCTTTCTTTTCATCTTTGATGTCAGACATTTTAAATTACTTTTAGACTTTAGGCTACCAGTTTTATTTATTTTTTTAATTTATTTTTTAATTTTATTTTTTTTTTTTTTTTTCGCCTAAGACATGTAATTTACAGCGTCAGTTGTGTGTGTTCGCTTTAGTATTACAGTTTTCATCACCGGCTTGTGAGGACTGATACAGATTTACAATAGTAATATTTCTTTCTTACTTGTAGCCTACTTTCATTCATTTAAGATGGTTCACTTATACATAGATCTAATACAAAACAGATAAATATAAAAAAAAAATTAAAAAATAAAAAAAAACAACCTGAAAATGCAAATATGTAATTAAATGATGATTCAAGGGATTTTTTCCCTCGGCGTGGCGGGTAAGGGGGGGGGGGGCGGGGTGGAATTCGGGTTTTTAAGTAAAGCTGAAATAAATTTGTGATTACAGAGAATTACAATGATACAAATTTTAAGCAATCGGAAAAGTTATGTTATTACAACGAGACACATCAAAGCAAACATTCTACCCTTTCAAACATCTATATCTATACAGTCCTCAAACATTTTTTTTTTAAATTCAATTTAACGTTGTTGAGTTTCCAATATGTATTCTTTGTTCTGTGAGTGGGGTTAATTTGTAGTTGAGCAATAACTATTTTGTGGTCTGTAAATGTAAGTGTCTGAGCGAGGTGTTTTACTTTGTTTACCGTTATACTTTCATGAGCATATATTCTGTCTAGCCTTGCTGCGTAATGATGTGTTCTGCTGTAGTGTGTCGTTTCAGTGAAATTTAGTGTATTCTTGTAGGTGTCTTTTAAGGTTGTCGTTGTTATTATATTGTTTAATGTATTAATTTGTTCTTTATCGTGTTTTAGCCTTTTGGTTTTCCTGTCATCTTGCCCTATTAGGTCTGTATCGTCAATGACCATATTAAAGTCACCTGCTAAAAGTATTGTCTTGTTTTTGTATTCGGTATTTATAAGATCATTAAGCGTGTGGTAGAAATGTTTTTGTTCTTGTCTATGTGTTGGGGCGTATACATTGATGATTGTTATTTCTGTTTTGTCAATATTCATGGTGATGCATGCTGTCCTGCCCTGTTGATCCGTGTACGTACTTTTAATTTTGTATTTATATTTTAGACTCAAAATAGTAAACAATATCCTTCACTCCGAACAAGCTACATTGACAAACTATCGATTTTATAATTATTAAGAGATAAATAGAGGTAATGTTTTATTTTTTAATACCAGGATACAATAATAATTATTATATTTAAAATGTAACAAAAACTGAGTTTTGGAGAGTTTTTAAACATTTTTTTAACGAACATTTTTGTTTTGCCTATTAAATGATATTGTAATGTTTATCTTTAAGGTTTTGAACTTCAAACATTTTGTAGCAATTTTTGAAAATTCAAATAAGTTGTCTACCATACCGACATAGATTTTGTTAAATGGGAGGTAACTAACAAATCTATTTCTCAATGATTGTTTTTCCCACTCCGAATATTTGGTTATGCCCGAGGTTATTTAATTATTATCTATAGTTTATAGTATAGACAATGTTTTATATCATTAAATCTTTATTTTATATTCTGATTAGGCTTTTGTTTGATGATATAATCACAGCGTTTAAAAATTTCAAAATTATTTTCCACAAAAAATGTTTCCAAAAAAAAAAAAATAAAAAAAAAAAAAAAAAAAAACCCGTATCTGATTCGAAAGAATTATTTTGTAAATGTTTCTCTAACACAGGGGTCTCCAAACTTTTCAGTCCGAGGGCCGCATTAACTATCAAATTTCAGTTCGGAGGCCAGTTTCTTCCAGGCATGTCTTTGATTTTTCTGGGCAAACTTCCTCAGCCAACACCAACAAACGATTTTTTCTTGGACAAAAAGATCTCCGCGGGCCGGATGAGAGGACTTCGCGGGCCGCATCCGGCCCGCGGGCCGTAGTTTGGAGACCCATGCTCTAACAGATGAAGGCGGATTGCGTTATTTCGGTGACATCTGCAAAGTGATTGTAAGCATTATACCCAGCCTCCGTTCTTTAGCGTCTGAGTTTAGCTGACTCAGGGACGCCTGTATAGGGCTGGTAAGTAGATCAATAAACAGTTCTATGGCTCTTGCAGGTTTTATTGAGCCGAAGAACTGGTTGGTGACCTACTTACCAGCCCTATACGAACTCGAGTCTGGGATTTTAACTGTAAGCTTTCTTGCTTGCACTCGTGCGCTCTATAGTCCGGCCATCTTTGCTTCTAGCTAGAGTTTGTATTTGAGTTAAAAGCAGAAGTATCTTAATATCTTATCAGATATAGATATCAACTTCCCAAGACATTGTACAATAGACTGGACACGCCAGACAACACACGTACACACCTGTAACGTCCCCTATCTATCAGCCAGATAGAAGGTGAACGTCCCGGATTCTTTTTTCGGGGTCATATGCGAATGCCTTACGGCCTAAATGGATGAACACTAACACAACGACACACTAGGGCTCGAATTCGATGTCTAGGGAAAACTAGTGATACTATTGTAATTAACACTCATCCAATCTACATACAACCTTTAATAAGCGAACACAGTTGTGGCAGAACACAAGGTTAAACTAGATAAAATATTTAATGTATAAAATATCAAAACCCAACTTACAGAGTGTAGGAAAAAACACTATCACAGATTTCTACACTGCCTAAAAAAATAGCCACAGGCCACACAACACTGCTATAGCTTCAAGAATTACTTGGCGACAAGTAATATTATACTAGAAGACTAAATCAACTTAAGAAAGCGTAGCACACACAGGACTTAAGTTCTCTCACGTTCAAATGGTCAGAATCTATTGCCGGACAATATGGACGGCCTGGTATAGACTGTTTGATCAAGGTAGACGGCCCGATCAAGGTAAACTGCCTGCGACAAGTCTCAAATGGAGACTCACAGATCACTCAAGGCCACTTGAGCTACTGTTCTCGTGCTGGTTGTGTTTCCTATGGTGTGACACTTTACGTGGTTCTAACCACTAGGCCACTAGTGGTGTTCCTAACCACTATGCCACATTACTCGGCAGCAAGCCGAGTTTCTAAGCCACTAGACCACTAGACACCATAGACTCTACTCAGTTTCTCACCGAGTATTCGAACCTCGGCCGCCGCCGTGGCGCGCCGAGATCCTAGCCATTGAGCTATGGGGTAGTCATCTGACCAGAATCATTCAATCAGATCTTAATGGAAAATTTCTATGTCTTAGACCCCTTAATAAGTCAGTGGAAAAACCCCGGTTGTTGCACAATCACTCCATATAAGGTATTATACAATGTCAAAATAAAAAATAGAACCTGACTCGACCTAAGTAGGTCACACACCTGACAAAGACACAGGGAACAATATGTTTGTACAAAGTTGCTTCTATAGGACAGCTTAAACCCCCTAATTGATTTTTAGTAATTAGACTTACTTACCTAGCTTAAATAATGTAGGGTGATGACAAAATCATAAGAAAAGTCAATTTTTACTCTCAAGTATAGTATACATTCATTTCAAATAAATTAATTCTTGAAATTTGATGAAAAACAGACTTGCTCTTGTACAGAGTATAACAAAAACTAACGAAGATATTCAAATAAAACTTAGCACCAACATTATTTATTCCCTTAAGAATATAATGAACTAAAAAAATTTAAGTTGGCATATCAATTTTTTTTTTACATTTTTAGTCAAAGGGCGGAAAATTAACAAGTGTGGGGTTCAGGAAAAAATTGTTTAAAAACATCTATAATAGATACAGCTATCATTTTAGTTCAATTTGTTCTTATAACTTTCAGTTAAGTGTGTGCAAAATTTAGTACAAGTATATTGAAAATTGTTGGAGATATGATGTACACAAGAATTATTTTTCAAAGTCGTTTTCTCCAAAATTAATGCCACAATTTTTTTTATGGAAGTATACAATATTTGTAATCAAAAAGTGTGTTTTCTGTGATATTTTCACCACCCTACTTGATTTAAAATAAGTAAAGTAAGGCTAATTTCAAAAAAATCAAATTAGGGGCTTTAAAATAAAATAACTAAACACTCTCTAACGGGCTAACACGTTATATTTTAATACTATTAATTAAAATTACAAGTAAGGGGAAATTATAAAAAAAATAGAGCTTTAGTTCTAGTAATTTCATGTTTCCTTCCCTTTCTAATGTTTTCTTTACGGGTATTGAAGCTCAAACATAATTACCACACATGATGCAACTAACAGCACACTTCAAGAAATATCTTATTTTAGATGATGTGAAGGTCAAGCCAGAAATAAGCGATGAACTCTCTCGACCTGTAGAAACTGGGGAATCCACAACAGTTAAATGATAGCCGATGGTACACGTTTTTGGTCAAGTAAATCCAGCTCAGGTAAAATATGACACTTTTTTTTTTATGCTGCGATTTTTTTCAAACCTACTTGCGGAGTGCTCATCATAAGAAAATAAAACATCTCACATCTAATTAGGTATCTAAAAATTGGTCATTACACATTAATTTTAAGATTGCTATTTTCATAGGCAAAGGAAAGAAACCTAATTTTTGTAGTAAGATAAGATAATGCAGTTTTTTTTTTACAAATAAAAAATGCATGCCCGAATAAAATTGTGCATGCGTTTTTGCATGTGGAGCCTTCGACCGACTTTTAATACGGATCCTGCTCATTGCCTATAAATATTAAAACGACATGCACAACTAAGATATTTAATTTGGTTAATTGCTTACATTGACAGTTAAATGAATGATGCCTTCTCATTACTATGACACATGTAATAGTTTTTTAATACCTGCATTAGCATACCCACTTATCGGAACTTGTCGGTTCTGCTTTTAGAAAGAACAATAACGACATGCATTTAAAATTAGCTAATCTTAGATTTAGTGCTTTAATTCATTAACAAAATATGTTAATTTATATACTAGAGTACATTGCTTTAAAAGTATCTTTTACGAAGAGTTAACATAAATAAACTCAAATAAAAATATATTGTATACAATCAAATAGTAAGGGTCCTCATTAGACCTAGCGATCCATTCAGTAGATAAGGTAGAGTTCATATGTTTCTTGACCTCGACATAAGGTGTGGTCAGCAATTAGACTGTCTTGGGCCCGGATTCGAACTCGAGACTTTCGGGTTAGCAGCCTAGCGTTCTACCGCTTAGGCTACGCCGTCCAATTGTCTTCTCATATACGAGTATATCAACGCATCTGCGACAAAAAACTCCAAAGTCGAACAACAGTTGCAGAATGTATGTGGGTGGAAACAGTGGCGTAGCGAGGTCGGGTGTCACCCGGTGCGGCACTTAATGGTGTCACCCCCCAGAGGCGTAGAGACCCTTCCCGGGGACAAACTTTCAAATTTTCGATTTGCACCCCCCCTCAAGCTTTCGATTTACACCCCCCCCCCCCTCGAACTTTCGATTTGCACCCCCCCCCCCCCTTTCAAGTTTTTCTCTACTTATTTTGCTATTTTTTGCCTTGGTGTCACCCCCTAAATGGTGTCACCCGGTGCCGTCCGCACCCCCCCCCCTCATTACGCCTCTGGGTGGAAATGGGCTATGGAAGCAAATCCAAAATTAAAAGCAGTCTGATGTCAACGGGCAATATGGCACACAACATGATCAAATGTAGCCTAGTTATTAGTTGTGTTCGAGGATAACACCTTTAGTATTATAAGAAGGAACGAAGGCCACAAAAATAAAAGACTATTTTCATAGTGTCTAAATGTTTAAAAAGATCTGGTTATTTAAACCTCGTCTTCAGAACTGTATGTAGTTTCCAATTCGGACTTAAAGATCATTAGGGTAGATAACGTAGAATTCATGTTTCTTCCACACAGCATATACAAGAATGATGTATTCATCAATATAACCAGCCAACTTTATTTTCCCTAACTTAAGCCAGGTACTCATTAGAGATGGGTGGACCCAGGACAGTTGACTTGAATCCGAGATCTGAACAATGTTTGCCAGATATTAAATCATGAGTTTGATACATGGGCTGGGATTTTAAAGTTCATTTATTATCCTCTCAACCTACTCCCCATGATCCAAAAATATGATACATTTAAAAGCAATTTAAAAAAAACACAAATAATTGAGTGTTTTCAGTTACTCTCTGTCCCCCCCCCCCCACGACCCATACTCACAGCCCTTTAACTCCATGACACCATTTTATTCTAGCATATACTCTAAATGACACACCATATTCTAGCATACAGTGGCGTAGCCAGGATCGTCTCAAGGGGGGGGGGTTCCATTTTTTACCCGGGGACAAACTTTCGATTTGCACCCCCCTCCCTCCAACTTTCGATTTGCACCCCCCCCCCTCAAACTTTCGATTTGCACCCCCCCTCACACTTTCGATTTGCACCCCCCTCAAACTTTCGATTTGCACCCCACCCCCTCATTCTTTTTCTATATAACGTGGGGTAACCCCCCCTGCCTACGCCACTGCTAGGATATACTCTACATGACACCACCATATTATTGCATATACCTTACTTGACACCACTCTATTCTAGCGTATACTCTCTATGACACCATTCTATTCAAACATATACTCTACATGACACCACTCAATTCTAGCACAATAATGAGAGCTTTATATTGTCTCAAATATACTGCATGACACCACTCCATACTAGCTTATACTCTAAATGACACACCCTATTCTGGCATATGCTCTGCATATACCTTACTTGACACCACTCTATTCTAGCGTATACTCTCTATGACACCATTCTATTCAAACATATACTCTATATGACACCTTTATATTGTCTCATATATACTACATGACACCACGTTTTTCTTGCAATACTCTACATAACAGCACTCATTTAATTCTAGCAGTTTTTTACACAACTGAAGACATACCAGTCATACAAGGCCAAACTATAACTTCCCATTTCCCTATCTACAAAAAAAAAAAAAAAAGTTCCTCAACTATAAGATATCTCTATATTTTTAAATCAACGGTTGTGATCGGTATCTGGCTTTTTGTCACGCATGATTTCTTTCGCGTTGACACATTTCACAGTAATTAACTGTGATCATTGCTACATTTAATACATTCAAGGATAACTGTACTTAAATAGTTATAACTTAGTTAACTTACCTGGTGAACACAGCAAAAGTTGTGTGGAACTAGGCACGATGACGCTAGAGAATGTCTTTCAAGACATTGGTGGATTTAGCCTGTTTCAAATTATTATGATAGCGTTTGTCTACGGTATCAAGAGCTTGGTAAAATAGTAGTTTGTTAATTAAAACTGTTTTTTTTATTAATTTAAATCAACTTTTGTAAATAGAACGTTTTGTGAGAATAAATAATCAACTGAATCCGCAGTTGATTTCAAACACAATGTCCAACAAAAATATATTCACATAAAAGTCAAAATGTAAGTTTGAAATAGATCCGAATATATTTCCGAGAAACTAAGGACTATGTTGTAGTTGTAGCTCTTTATTACTGAATAGTCTGTGTTGTTTGTAATCAACTTTATAATTAATTATTTAAAACGATACTTGAAAATATATACTTAGCAAGCGCTGATTATGAACGTGTCGATTATAAGTTCTAGATAATTCAAAAATGTCTGAATTGGTTTAAAATCGTGATAGAAAATAATTAAGTAATTTAAAGTTTCTTATTTAGACTTAGCGATCCGTTTGGCAGATGAAGTAGGGTTTATACATTTCTTCACCTCGGCATATTAAGGGATAATGTGGTCAGTTACCCATCAGAGATTGGTCGACTGACTTAAAACCCGTATTCGAACTTAAAACCCGTATTCGAACTCGAGACTTTCGGGTTAGCAGTCTAGCTCTCTACAGCTAGGCTATAAACCAAATGAGCTATAAACTAAGCGCATCTACAAGAGTGAAATAATTCAACCAGCAGGACTCAAACGCAATATTTTAACTTAACAGTCACACTATTAAACTATGCACGCTAAACGTGTGGATGCTATCTGTATCTAGTGCGCATGGAGCATGTTGATGGTAAGTTTTGCTGGGGTTATCCCTCCCTACTACTGCACCACCACCAACGACAACACCACAACACGGGCAGCCAATCAATCCGGACATGACGTCATGAACGTCTGTGACGTCAATGGCACCTCGTGTACAGACTTCCTGTTCCAGAGCTCACCCAGGACGATTATATCTGAGGTAAACTTTTGTTTATGTTTAGATATTTTGATGCCGTGTTTATGTTTAGATAGTTTGACACCGTGTTAGCTTTATTCAGTCGAGGAAAATTATATTTGCTGAATGTTTTGGCTGACTATTTGTAAGTTCGTTAGTCTGGGTGTTTCAGTATTACGCGAAGATTTATCATTGTATTATTATACTTAGTTATATCATGAAACAAACACTTTTCCAGAGTTTCTTCCAGGCATCTGTTCTACCACTTCCCCCCCTCCCCCGAACCAAATGTAATTTATATAGAAAATATATACTTTTACCGGAGAAAAAAATCTGGAAGAAAAAGTTTCCAAACATATATCTAAACCTTAATCTGAATAAAAAAAGATGTTTATTACTATTAATTAAACACATTTACTTATAATTATGCAAACGGTATTACTTTCAGACATCCCAAATGCACGTGCAACGCCCCCTCCTACCCCCTTACGAAATGCAATAAAATATATACTTTTACCAGTATCTGAAGCAACCAGATGCGAAGCGAGGGGGGGGGGACATATGTCCCCGTGCGCCGACCTAAGGGGCGCCAAAATGTGTTGGAAAAATAAATTGAAAGTTTGAGGGGGGTGCAAATTAAAAGTTTGAGTGGGGGGGGGGGGTTCAAATCGAAATCCTGAAGGGGGGTGCAAATTAAAAGTTTGAGGGGGGTGCAAATCGAAAGCATGAGGGGGGTGCAAATCGAAAGTTTGTCCCCGGGCGCCGAGAAGGGTCGCTACGCCTCTGGAAGCAACCCGTGAAAATGCCTGAAAGAAATCCTAAGCGGCTGTGCTTTTACAATCATTCACGAATGTTTCCCCAGTGGAGTTTGGTGTGCAGCCTGAAATGGGTGAAATCTTTGATCGTGTCCATTCAAATGGCCGGCGTCCTTGTGGGTGCGGCAGTGGCCGGACAGACAGGGGACACGTACGGTCGCAAGAACACCATCTACGGGTTCTTTCTGCTGCAGATGGCACTAAGTTTGACGTCAGCGTTTTCTGTCACCTGGGAAATGTTTTGCGCGCTTAGATTTTTTATCGGCGTGTCCATAGGTGAGATATGTAAACACAGATCAAAGGTCGTCCGTACATGACGTCAAACTCCTAGGGTAAGAGAGCGTGTGTGTGTGTGGGGGGGGGGGGGGAGGGGTGCTGTCCAGTCCGTTTTTTTTTGTTTTTTTTTCAGATTAAAATTATGTTCAAAAGTAATCATATTTAGAGACATGTAATAACATGTTAGATTAAGTCTTCATAAAGATTGTAATTCAAATGTATTATTTAACATATTTTTCGAGACTTTATAAACTATATTGCTAAATGTGAACTCTTTTTTTCTAAAAGCACTAATTTTAAACGATTTGTAATATTTAAAAAAAATACTTCTATTCTTATTTCTCACATTCTTTAAGATTATTTACGATTCATGGCTTTCTATTGACAGGGGCAGTACTGGTGACTTCTGTCCCCTTCTGTGGCGAGTTCTTTCCCCCTAAGTGGCGGGTCATGGTTGTGTTCCCGGTCTGGGCAATAGGTGGAGGCACCTTCGCATTGGCTGCGTGGATACTGAAGGACTGGGAACATCTGCACATAGCTACAGCAGCAGTCTCTGTACCGAGCATGCTGGGATACTTGTAAGATGTTCATTTTTTTACAAGCTTTTATTTAACTCACTTCCTCTGTCGTCAGTCTGTCTAGATCGAAACGGCCGAGCGAAATTGCAGGCACTTCTAACTGACAGATACAGTTCGTAATTAGTACGTGGGTCAAGACATGAAGACAATGCATCGTGACATTAAATTTGACTTAATTGGTCGCCTGATTAATTTTTTTAAGAATTAATTAAAATGTTGGCCAAATTAGTAGTCAGTTCTATCCATACGCGTCATCACGGCAATCGCGCGTCATCACGTTCAATAGCTGCGCAATGGTTTTAATCATGTTAACTCTATTGTAAATAGTAATTAAAAACTTACATAAAAAACGTTTTAATAACAAGCTTTTATGTAATAATTCACTAAAAAGTAGAAAATAAATTATGCACTACTATTTAAATTACTATAAAGAAATGCGTGGGTCTCTTCCTAAATATTAGTAAAGGTATCCAATAGGTACTAAAGAGGCCCACGCTTTTCTTTATAGTAATTTAAAAAGTAGTGTATAATTTATTTTCTACTTTATAGTGCATTATTACATAAAAGCTTGTTATTAAAACGTTTTATATGAATTTTTAACAACCTTTTATTTAACTGGCTTCCTCTGTCGTCAGTCGTCAGTCTGTCTACTGTCTAGATCGATACGCCCGAGCAAATTTTCTGACACTTCTAACTGACATAATTATTTCAACGTTGCCACGTGGGTCAAGACATAAAGACAATGCAACATGACATTAAATTTGACTTAATTGGTTGCCTGATCAATTTTTTATGAATTAATTAAAATTGTATGCAAATTAGTAGACTGTCTCATCAAACTATTCCGCATTATTAGACATGCGTCGTCATGTTCATTAGGTGCGCATGATTTTTAGTCATGCAACTCTATTGTAAATTTAAAACATTGAAAGTACTGAAAATTTTTTCGCACAAAACGTTTTAATATCAAGGCTTTATGTAATAATGCACTAAAAAGTAGAAAATAAATTATACATGATTCGTTCAAGGAACCCAGCTCTGGGGTATCTGCCGTAGGAAGTGTGAGAAGGATTACACCAATCTTCATCTCATTAAAGTCTGCCTCACTTAAGGGCCTTGTTCCAGCCAGTTATACACGTATTAAAAATTTGTCATAGTGATTGAACGCTACAGGCACATATACATGCTGGTATTAATAAGTTATTTACACATACTTATTATAGCCATGCAAAATATTCTGCAGCTATTTCCCAGAGAGTGTGAGGTGGCTTGCTGTCAAAGGAAGACTAGATGAAGCGCACGTCGCTCTAGAGAAAATGGCGAGAATGAACAGGAAGACGGTACCTGGGTACGCTAAGGATGTCTTACAGGTAAGTAAGGCAAGATGACTTACAATTGTTAGATGTAAGGGAGGGGGGATTTGTTTTAATTTGCAAATGTAAAATTTTTAATAAACATGTCTTTATGGAGTGTATGAAATTTCATAAACAACACGTAGAAAATTCTCGTCAATATTTGTATATATAAAATTCTTAATTTGATAATTGTTCTTGCAGAGAAGTTATTTGCCAGTTTGAAGACATAATATTCTCTCGAAAACAATTCAGCTTATATATGTGTTCATGTATTAGTTTCATATAGGTTTGTAGTAAGATTATAAATGTATGCGTAAAGGTCTACAAATTACAAACAGAAATCAAAGAAATAGGTCCTGCCAGCATCGAAGTATACTTAAGGGATCAGAAAATATTGAAAAACAAGTATACCACTAGGAACAATATACAGTCGATATCGAAAATAAAAATAAAACCTGAATTAATGTAAGCCATAGAAACCTGGACGCTAATAGGAACCACTGAAAAAAGGACGCTAATAGGAACCACTGAAAAAAGGACGCTAATATGGACCACTGAAATAATGGAACGATAATAGGAACCACTGAAATAATGGATGCTAATAGGAACCACTGATATAATGGACGCTAATAGGAACCACTGAAATAATTGAGGGGAATAGTTTCCTTGGTTCCTTGGTGAAAACAGAAGCCAGCAGATATATTTGACCAGCAAAACTTGTTGACGAAGGCATACGTTGTTCATCAGCAGTAACACCACAATTCATAGAAATTGGATTAAATGTAATCAATTTGGGCTGTATTAGGCGTATTCATTAGCTTATCCATAGGCCGACATACTTTCAGAAGTCTGTTATGTTCATTAAATGTGTACGTTTTTATGTAAGTTTGTGGTGAGCAGTGGCGTAGCCAGGATCGTCTCAAGGGGGGGGGGGGGGGGGGTTCAATTTTTACCCGGGGACAAACTTTCGATTTGCACCCCCCCCCCCCCTCAAACTTTCGATTTGCACCCCCTCATACTTTATATATATATATATATATATATATATATATATATATATATATATATATATATATATATATATATATATATATATATATATATATATACCGAGGGGTCTATGGGGGGTTTATGACGCCCCCTAACACCCCCCCTGCCTACGCCACTGGTGGTGAGTGTGCATCTTTACAAATACGTGTAACCTTGTTCTGAATACAAAAATGTACAACCACTGTTACACTTAGATCTTCTACATTAGACTTGGCGTGCTTCGCTACTCTCTTTATGAATTACTTTGTTGCTCTAGTCATTAAGTATATTAGTTAAAGACAAGGTACATTTTCCACGCTTAACAGAGGTGAGATATGGGGTTACATTTGAAACTTGATAAGTTTCATTTATTTTGGATTCGCGGCATTTGGTATTTGATATATGACATTCGACAATAAAATAAATTGTTTAAACATATTATAACACTCTACAAATGACATTATTCTAACGTATCAATTTTACCATTGCAGTAAGTTATTTTATACTTTAAACGTCCCTAGAAAATATACAACGATGAAATTGTATCCAAATCAAAGGGAAGTAACTACTCCTATATTGATGTTTTTAGAACGTGGAAGTTAGCAAAGACAACGTGCATCCTTTCATTTCAATGGTGGGTAGAGAGAAACATGCCACTAATATAGCATAATAAAAAGGTTGTTTTTTTCTTATTAGTGAAGCTCCACTTACAGACCTAAAAATCCATAGGACAGATGAAGTGGAGTTCATAATATGTTTCTTGACCTCGGCAAATGAAAGGATGGTGTGGTCAGCACTATTCTCAGCTGCCCTTACTGCCGTACTCGTACCGAGATCCGAACTCGAAACCTTCAGGCCAGTAGCCGTTTCTCTCCTAAGAGTTTTCAAAGCTGCTTAAGTTAAGTTTATAAAAATCAAGTTATGACTTTTGAACAAAAGCTCTTTGTATTGAAGTTGTTCAGTCACTTACTACAGAAAAAGAGGGCGATAAGAAAAACCAAGAAATAAAGACATTTTATTCATCACTGTGTTAGACAGTTACATTCAAACTGATGTAACGTTTTTCATAGGAAGTTATAATTAAAAGTAATTAATTGATGATAAATTATAACCACAAATATTGTAAAATCGTAAAAATTAAAATTTTAAATCTTCTTAGAATTTGTTATGTTAGGTTAGGTTAGCCTGTCGTCCCTCCTGGGACATAGGCCGCTGACACGAGCTTTCCAGGCGTCTCTGTCCTGGGCTAGTCTCTCCAACTGTCCCCAGGTGTATCCAATCTTCTTGGTGTCTTGTTCCAGGTCACGTCTCCAGGTCTTTCTTGGTCAGCCTCTCCTCCTCCTGCCCTATGGATATTTTGTTATGTATTCAATTGTAATTTCGGAATTTGAATTGTACTCTGTAATAGACACACTATTTTAATAATATGGGATTGATTATCGCTGTATAATTTTATAAAATCATGCATGTATTACTTATATCAACAGGGTTACGATGACTATTACTTTTTACGGTTTGAGTTTTGCAGCACCCAGCCTAGCCGGTAACATGTACCTCAACATTTTTATCATGAACACGATAGAGGTACCGAGTAATATAGCTACGATATTTCTAAGTAACAGGTCAGAAATTATGTAAACATAAGTTGTTAGTTTTTATCTGAAATGCTCAGTGATATAAAGTAATATAAATGTGACGTTTTTCAATGTTAACAAATGTTTCTATATATCTTTTGTTATTTTTTTATCATGAACACGATAACAATAATATAGCTGAGGTGTTTCTAAAAAAAACATTAATTGTATTTTGCTAGGCCTATGCAGTTCTTCAACTTTAATTTTTTTCATTAAAAAAAAATAATGTAAATATATAATATTTATAGTTTGGGATGTTTCTAATTTAGATATTATCTAGTTTACTACATTGAGTGGGAAAGTAAAGGCGGCTGGGCTTAGTGCTGACCACACTATCTCTTCATGTGCCGAGGTCACAGAAACAAGTGAACTCTACTACACTTGCCCCATAGGCCGTCAGGTTTGAAAGGGAAACTTTACTTTTTACTTTGATATGTCGCCAAAAGACCCCATCATGTTACAAACACCCCGACATTTAGAGTCCCGATAAAATTATTCCTTGGTTTTCGCTTTACGAAACGACACCGACTGAAGGGCTAGTGACAAAATATTTATCAAGTGACATAAATAGTAGTGCATTAATATATTTAAAGAAAGTAATTTTTTTTATATTTAAAGTAACCGCAGATTTATTATATTTTTAAAAATTATTTTATATTTAATAAAAATTGTATTATTTTCTTCTTTTTAGTGCATTTGTAAAAGCTTTGTAATTATAAACGTTTTTATGTATTTATTATTTTATCTTGGTACCCACTGCCTGCCTTGAGTTATTATCGAGACTGTTATAACCGTATAATAAGCAGAGAGAGAAATAAAGAAAGAGAAAGGGTGGGAAGGCTTTCGTCTACGTGGTTAATAATATTCGTTATGTGGGTCGTTTTTAACAATATTCGTTATATGGGTCAGGCGTAGCGATGGGGGACGGTGGGTGCGGACCGCACCGGGTGATACCATTTAGGGGGGTGACACCAGGGCATAAAATAGCAAAATATATAGAGAAAAACTTGAAGGGGGTGCAAATCGAAAACTTGAGGGGGTGCAAATCGAAAGTTTGAGGGGGGTGCAAATCGAAAATTTGAAAGTTTGTCCTCTGGGGGGTGACACCATTAAGTGCCGCACCGGGTGACACCCGACCTCGCTACGCCACTGATATTGGTCGTTTTTAACAATATTCGTTATTTGGGTCGTTTTTAACAATATTCGTTATTTGGGTCGTTTTTAACAATATTCGTTATTTGGGTCGTTTTTAACAATATTCGTTATTTGGGTCGTTTTTAACAATATTCGTTATTTGGGTCGTTTTTAACAATATTCGTTATTTGGGTCGTTTTTAACAATATTCGTTATGTGGGTCGTTTTTCACAATCATCGTTATATGGGTCGAGTTGTCGAGGTTATTTTGTCATCGACTGTTATAAAGTAGCCTGATAATAATCAGTGTATGTTTTGATATTATCAAAATTGAGGAGAGAAATAATGTCTTCAGGTTTGGTCGAGGTAATTGCTGCAGGGTATTTTTGGCGATCGCCTGTCTAGCGAGTATGGGCTGTCTAGTGGCTCGTACATGGGGTAAGTGTTGGTTAGTGTGTGTGTCGAGTCGGTAAAGCTCATGGTTGCTAAACCGAAAAGTCTCGAGTTCGAACCCTCGGGCAGATGAGGCTCGTTAGCTTGGGACAGCCACTCTTCTAATCAAACAACTGCTGCCTTGTAGTTTGTTCTTGGTTGGACAAAGGCTATGGAAGCAAATCCAAAAAGAAAAGCAGGCTGAAATCGGAGTCAATGGCCTCAATGGCGAATAACCAGTTGACACGTATCCTTACTTGTGATGGAGGCGTGGTCGAGTCGGCAAAAGTTCATAGTTGATAAATTCGAAAAAGTCTCGAGTTCAAACCCTCTGGCAGATAAGGCTCGATCCCTTCCAACACTAACAAAATTAAGAACGAAGAAGAAGAAGAAGTGTGTGTGTATGTGTGTGTGTCTTTGTGTATGTGTGTGTGTCTTTGTGTATGTATGTCTGTGTGTTTTTGTGTTGGTCTGTCTGAGCGTGTATAGATCTGTGTCTCTCTCTGTATGTCTTTGTGTGTCTGTGTGTGTGTGTTTGTTTGTGTTTAGGTGTATGTCTGATTGTGCATGTCTGTGTGTCTTTGTATGTACGTCTGAGTGTAAGAACTGATTCTGTTTCTTTAAAAACTTGCTCGATTATGTTCATTTCGTAGGCGTTTGTTCTATGATCGTAAAATAAGTGAATTGATGTTCAATGAGACCATTGTGTTGAATTGTGGTCATTGTGAATAAGGCTATTGAAATATCAATGCAAAAATGAGAAACGCTTCTATGTGTAGTCCCCCTGTATCTCTTGAGCCATTTACCGAATTCCCTTCTTCCCAGGGGCGGAACTACAGTGCCGCCAGACCCCGCAATGCGGGGGGGGCCCACGCCATTTAGGGGCCCATAGCCGACCATTATACATTTTTTTATAGTTAAAAAATAATGTTCTTGCATTTTTTACTTGATGGTAAATGCTTTTGTAAATAACAAACAGATCTACTACCGTAGTGATGTTATACAGTGGCTAACACATGCTGTTGCGTAAAAATAAATATGCCTGAGCTGTAGTGTGAAAGATAGGCAAACGTTCAAAACACTTCCATGACTTATTTCCCTTTTTTAAATAGTTAAATGGGGTGCTCATAAGCTCCTTTTAATACATTTGTACTAAACAAAATAAAAAGCAATTACTTCTCTTAAATATTATTTTTTAAAAAGCACAAACTAAAGAATGACGTAGCGTAAAAAGGAAATATATTTAAAACAAATAATATAAATACAAAAAAATAAATAAATAAACATAACACGAGAAACCATTACCCATACAAAGCTTTCAAGCTTTATATTTTTTTTGACGGGCTTTAATTAGCGCATGACCTGCATTAAAGCCAAACTTATTGAATAAACTAGTTCTAAATCTAAAATAAAAATCTAAACAGACTGATGCACTCACACATATGACATGATGTAATTTGTTAAAATTGAAAAAAAAAAAGACATTTTTTTTCAAAACCCTATCAGGCCAGAAATGAGTATCCAATGCTTGTGTTCTGTGTTTATTTATATATATATATATATATATATATATATATATATATATATATATATATATATATATATATATATATATATATATATATATATATATATATATATAGGAGGAGAGCCCAGAATTTTATTTTTGCGGGGTGGCCCTTTTTTTCTAGTTCCGCCACTGCTTCTTCCTGGTGTAACCATTCAAGGATCTAAAATAGAAGTTGGGATTTGAATAGAACAGGGGGAAAATATCAACCAGTATTTAACACATTTTATTAGTTATCAAGTCCTAAATAGTAATGTATTTCATCGCTGACTTAATTTTTACCTTTATTCTATTACGTTTTCACCAGCGCCCGTCCATCAGGCCCCGCTAATTATGACAGGTCTAAGTCTTGTGGCCAAGCTTGGTGTATCTGGGTGCTGGGGGACCTCCCAGGTGTGGATAGGTGAGATCTACCCCACGGTCATAAGGTAGGCGATAGTTTCTAGAACAACTCTAAGACAATCAATAAATAATAAGTTGTAATTATATAATTGTTAACAATAACAAAATAATATAAACACTGATGAGAGAAAAAAAAACAATAATATGTAAATATATAAGAATAAAATTTAAAAAAAAAACGTTGTGCATTAAAGTGTTAATTTTTTTAAACTCGAATCCTTGAGTTTTACCTTAAACGTAAAATTGATTCAGATAAGTAGTATATGATTATCTGTGGATACCTAACAGATGTAGATGTGTCCAAATTTAGCTGATGTCGTACCACTAGCGTTTTATCTTTAGTAGTGTTGTTTGTTAATCGCGGTGAGTTCATTCGTTTACGTCGAGTTTTTAATTACAAATCATTTCCCGTAACTAATACACCAATTAGAAACCGTCTTCACATTTTCACAACGTCTTTGAAATCTTCGAACACGATGTGTAATTCATGCTCACCTGTCACAATTGACGGAGTGGTCTAGCGGTAGAGAGCTGGACCGCTAACCCTTAAGTCTCGAGTTCGAAAACGGGTTCAACACAGTAGACTGTCCCTGAGTCCACCCAACCCTAAAGGGTACCTAACTGAGGTTAGGGAAAGGTAAAGGCGGCTGGGCATAGTGCTGACCACACTATCTTTTCATATGCCGAGGTCACAGAAACAAGTGAACTATACCTCACTTGCCCCATAGACCGTCAGGTTTGAAAGGGAAACTTTACTTTTTTTACATTTCAAAATTACACTGTACTCATTATGCCTTCATTACGCCAGCCTCAGCTATAAGTAAAAGGAAAGATTATTCTGTTTACCTAGCGATTTATTGGATAGATGAAGGATTGTTCATTGATGTATTTATCTATGCTTAGAAAGGGATGGTAGGTCAGCATTATGCCCAGCCGCCTTTATTCTCACCAACGTAAATCAGGTGCCCATTAGTGCTGGGTCGACTCAGGGACGGCCTTTATGCTCATGTCTGAACAAGGGACCTTCGGGATTGCAGCCAAACGCTCTACCATTCGAGCACTCCGTCATGAATATATATATATATATATATATATATATATATATATATATATATATATATATATATATATATATATATATATATATATATATATATATATATATATATATATATATATATATATATATATATATATATATATATATATATATATATATATATATATATATATATATATATATATATATATATATATATATATATATATATATATATATATATATATATATATATACAGCGAGCAAGAGGGGGGTTCGAAACGCACCGGGTGACACCATTTAGGGGGGTTAAAACAAGGCAAAAGTAAGTAAGATGTATGCAGAAAAATTAATTAAATGATTAAATAGAGTGAATTAAATAGTTTTTTAAGAGCAAAGTGGACAAATCCCGGTGCGGGTGGTGCCACTCAACGTTGCAATACATATGCCTGAGGAAAACGGCTAGGTTGAGAATCGTAATAAGCTATATGTTAAACCATGTATGGGGAGGGGGGTGGGGGGGGAAATAATTTAATACATTCAGCAGAAAAAAAAATTAAATAATTATACACATGTGTATATGTATACAAGTGTATAAGGAATATATATATATATATATATATATATATATATATATATATATATATATATATATATATATATATATATATATATATATATATATATATATATATATATTCTTTTGTTCTACGGGGGGGTACACCATCAGGTGCCGCACCAGGTTACAACCGACCCAGCTACGCCACTGATATATATATATATATATATATATATATATATATATATATATATATATATATATATATATATATATATATATATATATATATATATATATATATATATATATATATATATATATATTATATAATACAGATCCCTGGGATATGGAGTGATGAACACTTTCGCCAGAGTTGGTGGAATATTATCACCGTACGCTGTCAATCTTGTACGTTTTGGTTGAAAATTATTTATTCATTAATATCGATTTGTGAAGGATAATGTTAGATATTTTATTTGTTTAAGCCAAAAAAAATGAACTGTGGGTATAAATCCCTTTCAGGATGACCGTCCCGTCTTGTCGTACATCATCATGGGGTCAATGTCCGGACTGTCTTTACTGCTGCTGATGTTTGTAGAAGAGACCAAAGATCGTCCTCTGCAGGAGAGCCTTTATCAAGTGGACGTCAAGACAGACGCACAGAGTACCGGTACCAACAAGAAATCGCCTGATCAAATACCTGTGAACGAATATGATAAGACAGATCTGCAAGTTGAAAATAAAACAGGAACTCAAAACATAGAGGTTCTAACCGCTACAATTTTAAATAACCAACATGGAAATTTTTGTCAAGAAAAAAGTCGATCTGTATACCAAAATGGAAGGTCAGTTTCGTTTTTAGAAAACACGGAGAAAAACAACAATAATGATGCCGAATACGATGACATAGTTCTGAGTCAAGAGACTGTAATGCGTAATGATGAAAGTGATGAAGCTCGGGGTAATGAAGAGCAAAACACTTGCAGATTAAATCAGGCAGAAGTAAATGAAGAAATATTTATTATATCTACAAAGATGTAGAAATATCGAAAATTTGCCTGATTAAGTTTAATGCAAACTTTACAAGAATTTACTTTTGAGAAGAGTTAATGAATACATTAAAAAGCATAAGTACGAGTAAATATTATATTGGTCATATTCCGCATTAAAATGCCTATATTAACAATGCCTTGAAACATATCATTTACTAATAGCCATTAATTCAAAACAAAGATATCACTAGGCTTACTCAGAATAGAAAAACGTATTAGTCTATTTACACCTCACTACCCAGATGCTACTGGGTTAGTAGAAGAAGAGTTTGTCTGTCTTAGTCAACTACAATTGGCGTTCTAGGCAAGACGACACGAACAATGATAGATCAATGTGGCAACCTCACTATATTCAATGTTTTTTTTAACTCTTAACAAATCCATCTTCATATAAAAAAAAATAATAAAAGAAAACCGATAACAGTTTAATGTCTTGTGACTATTGCTTACTAAAATAGTGATTAAATTGAGAAGAAAAAAAAAATTTAAATGTTTTTTTTTTTATGATGGTTGGATCAACCATGTTACGGTGCAAGGTCTACAACTCTCACCCTATTATAGTCGTTCACTAAATTGAATCAGGCGTGTCAATGGCAGGGTGTGACTTGCTCAGGGCTATCCTCGGACTTTCTTCTAACTGTACTAATACTGTACTAATACTAGAAAGCAGATGTTTCTATGGGGTGTCCCACCAATGCTGCAAACATTAGAATGGAGTAACACTTGATTCATAGACTTGATTCATAGACAATATTCTTCCTCTGCAAACCCCCACACAATCCCGGTCCACACGTCAACACACTCTTGAATGTCATCCGCCATCCTGAACCACAACATCGCACATCCCACCTCGCAAAAGCACTACACCCTACAATGTACATTTAAAACCCACTATCCAGGATTCATATCCCTTTACTTTACATTGTACAACCCACATCCCAACTGCGCTACTTACATGATCCACACCCAGTTACTTATCCCACACCATTCCCAATACACCACAGCCTACTTACATGATCCACACCCAGTTACTTATCCCACGCCATTCCCAATACACCACATCCTACTTACATGATCCACACCCAGTTACTTATCCCACACCATTCCCAATACACCACAGCCTACTTACATGATCCACACCCAGTTACTTATCCCACGCCATTCCCAATACACCACATCCTACTACACTACACACAAAAACCACTCATACACACGGAGTAGACCAAACCCCAACCTACCCACCCCAAACTACACCACACCATTTTCTTCACAACGTCAAGAACGTTAGTATCAACCAAGATGGTCATCACGTAAAGATGTACTTGATGAACATATACTTAAATACCTCAGGTAAATTAGGTATAAAAACACTGTTGATACGTCTAAGAGTGAAACTGCCTCCAATATATCAATAAAGCAAACTCCAAATAAAGAATAACTATACATCTAGTTGTTTATTTTACAATTACAATTTTGTAACAGGAGAACTTTAGTGAATATTGTTTTTGCAATCACCAGTAAAGTGGTGTGTGAGCAGCACTACAGTGATCTCTCCTACTCCTTCTCATTATGTTAAAAAATAATCTTTGAAGAACACACAAAGCAGTGGCTGATTCAAAGATGTGAAGATCTGAAATTCAAAGTGTAAAAATAAATATTTTGTAGGCTAATATTGAAACTGATTCACCTATTAAATTATAGTGTTAGTTTGAAATTTGTTTTTATGCCAACTCAGCTTTCACAAACTGTGATGTTTTAGCATTTATGTTAAAATTTATTTAATTCTGAGTGTAGACATTTTTTAGTAATAAGCTACTATATTAAATAGTAAAATAATTATTGATCTGTTTGAATTAGACAATAACAATTAAATATGTAGACCCATGTCTATATTAAGAGAGTGATTATTTCCCCTACAGACTTAATAAAATGCCATTGTGTCAAATTGTTTTTTTTATAATGCTTAGAAAACAAAGTGTGTTGCGTTTATTGTTTTTGGTTGTGTTTTGTGTATATTTTGTTTTAACTAAACAAAAGTCAACCAAAAGCAGCTTTGTCCAATATTTTACCTTCTGATGAGGACATGTTAAAAAACCTGTAAGAAACATGTTTTACTGTAATTTTTTCTGTGTCGGCATGTGAAGTTTTTACATGCTGGTTTTTAGCAGTTGAATTGATGTGTTAGCTCATCTATTAGTACTTAAAACATTACATCTTGTTTTGTTAATGGAAAATAAACACCTAAATTTGTCTAAATGGATTTTGAAATGTAGTTGTTTAAATTGTTAGGATCCCCTTAAAATAAATTATTTACATAACATAGTTTACAAAACTATTTTGTTATTTTTAATGCTGCAAATGTTAAAACTTTATAGAGGGTTTAAGTCAACAATTTACAATGGGGGGGGGGGGTAGTCTTTCTGATCAGTGTACGAGGTGTACTAGAGACGCAGTAAAGGGGTATGTGAAGTATGAAGTTTGTGAAGAATTTATCCGATCTCCATCCCATTATGATGGTCTATCTTGCTAAGTTGAAAGCATTGTTCGAGACAGATATGTTAGGAAGGTATCTCTTGATCAGCAGCTTTTTATTTTTTCTTAGTGACTTAGTGCAGTATCCATTGAAGTCAAATTTGATGTCAGATTGCATTGTCTTCAAGTCTTGACCCACGGGCAGACTTTGTATTGGATCTGTCGCTCGCCCTTTTCGATCCATGACGATAGAGCCAGCAGTGTTTCTTCCAGACTTTCTTCTCCGGGGAGGCACTTAAAATTTTCGGGGGGGGGGGGGGTAAATTTTCTTCGGGGGGGGGGGGGGGGAGGCGGACACTGTTAAAAGTATATATTTTCTATATAAATTATATAAATTTCATTTCGTTCGGGGAGGGGGGGGGGGCGGTAAAACTTTTCGGGGGGGGGGGGGGGGCGAAGAGATGCCTGGAAGAAACTCTGAGAGCCAGGCAGCAGACAGACAGTGCAAGCAAAATACATATAAGCTTATACCAGAAAAACCATTTTTTTTGCAGTATAACAGTATTTTATTTACAAGGTGGACACTTTACACATTTGTGATAGCTGAATACAACAACATTTTAAACATTTCATGTTTATCTTTTATTGAAGTAATGTAAAGTAAACCAGTAAACACAGTTTAAAAAAAAGAAAAACAATTTCTCTATGTCCTTTCTGTCCTTTCCTTTTAAATTTTTTTAAAACTGATAACTAGGTTCTACACGAAAGTAAATATCAAATGAACCACAAAAGCACCCAATCCCAGGAAAATTATTCAAAGTTTTTGATGAAATGATAATTGATAATGTACAGTGTGGGAGTTGACGAGGCATACATGGTTATTGGTAGTAGAGCTCCAAATTCATTCCATCGTGAATTTCATAATCTCCCAGAGTAACGTGGTCTTTGAATACTGTGGACAGAGGCGTAGCTACCCTTCCCGCCGCCCGGGGACAAACTTTCAATTTGGCGCCCCCTCGGGAGCAAATTTTCAATTTGCACCCCCCTCAAACTTCCGATTTGCACCCCCCCCCCCAATCTTTCGATTTGCACCCCCCCCTCCCCTCAATCTTTCGATTTGCACCCCCTCCCCACCCCCCTCAAACTATTTATATTGCAAAAAATTCAGCTAAAATGACATTTCAATTTGTTTTTACAACCCATTTTGGCGCCCCCTAAGGTCGGCGCCCGGGGACATATGTACCCCCCTGCCCCCCCCCCTCCCATCGCTACGTCTCTGATTGTGTACCATTTCTTTAATAATATTTTGTCAACTATGGTGCCAGTTTGTGCAGCTATCAACTTCTTCAAGTCTCCTATGGTGTCATCTTCATTGCACTTCACCCGCACTTTCTTGCTGAGACGATCATTACATAACCCACCCCCACATAGACCCCTCGGTATGTATATAAAGTATGAGGGGGGAGGGTGCAAATCGAAAGTTTGAGGGGTGGGGGGTGCAAATCAAAAGTTTGTCCACTGGTAAAAATTGGAACCCCCCCCCCCCCCCCCCCCCTTGAGATGATCCTGGCTACGCCACTGATTTCTAGCATTTCTTGACAATCTGTCACAGGTTTTCCTTCCAAGTTAATTTATTACCTGTTACGTTTATTTTACACTTTTCGGTCTTCTGTTTTCAATGGCTAGACTAGATCTTTTTGCTTTAAAATATTTTTTTCCCTCCTCAGACATGTATAATTTATAGCGTCAGTTGTGTGTTCGCTTTAGTGTTACAGTTTTCATCATCGGCTTGTGAGGACTGATACAGATTTACAATAGTAATATTTCTTCTTACATGTAGCCTGCTTTCACTCATTTAAGATGGTTTACTTATACATAGATCTAATACAAAACGTCTAAATATAAAAAAAATATAAAAATAAAAAAAAAACCAACCTGAAACTAAAAATGCAAATGTGTAATTAAATGATGATTCAGGGGGGGGGGAGAGGGGAAGAGGGTGGAATTTTGGTTTTTAAGTAGAGTTGAAATAAATTTGGGATTACAGAGAATTAAAATGATACAAATTTTAAGCAATCGGAAAAGTTATGTTATTACAATGAGACACGTCAAAGCAAACCTTCTTCCCTTTCAAACATCTATATCTATACAGTCCTCAGTTGTTGTTTTTTTTTTAATTAATTTAATTGTTTTAAACATTTAAATCAGTAATAAAAATTTATTTGATAGATTTTACACAGCATCAAAGACAAGAACATCAATTGCATATATAATAATCAAAGGGAGAAAATAACATGGCATAAGAACTAGACTAAAATAAGGTGTGCAAACTAGGTTTCTCTTGACTGCTTAGATTTCTGTGCTCCGTCCTTAGCTGCGGAGTCAAAAGTTCACATTGTAGCCACCCATGGACAGAAATAGAAGCGACCGTGGGAGAAGTGTCTCTGTAATACACATACTGATCTATCATTCCCAAACTTTCCATGACATAAGTTTGACCCTTGGCGAAGTGAGCAAGCTACCTTAAAATATCCGCCAGTAAGGTTGAGTGGGGGGGGGGGGGTCGGGAAGTGTCTGTGTTTATTTAAGTGTGGGGAAGGGGGTTGCTTTACAATATAACAATATAATTCGTAAATGGTAGTTTCCAGACCATTAATACAAGCTAGAGGATCCCATATACTAACCTAAGTGTCGCTTGGCTACTAAATCATAATGAAATAAATGTAAAGTTTCTAGTTTAAACTCAATTATAAAATATTATACACAGTTTTAAGAAAAATTGTTATTTTGAAAAAAATTGCAAAAATTAAAGTTTAGAAAAAAAATTATGAATAACATTTTTGATGTTTGTTACAGCCAGTTGGATTCTAATGTATTTGGGACAAATTTACCAACAAAGTTAAACGTTGTCTACCGTACTTTATTTAATTCTACATATGGGAAGTAACCAACCATAATAGTCACGGTGCTCTTTCTCTGTACTGGCTGGCCTCTTCATCCACCATGAAAACCTACCTATGTCTCAAAAAAATTATAATCCATAATTTATAGATAACAGTGTATATATATATATATGTATATATATATATATATATATATATATATATATATATATATATGTATATATATATATATATATATATATATATATATATATATATATATATATATATATATATATAAGTTTCTGATAAGTCTTATTTATGGTAGGATCAAAGCCATTTTTTTCTTATTGGTCTTTTGCTTTTGTTAGCGTATTGAACAATCGCGCAATAATGCACAGTAACACTGTGCCCACCTGTTAATTATAATAATATGACAAAACAAAATGTGAAATTATAGTCGAAAAATCTATTTGAAACAACGAGAATAGAAAACGAAAATAAGCTTTTTTTAGGAATGGAAGGTCTGACAAATTTCCTCAACCTTTTTCCTACGAAGCAGTTTGCGCTGCATAAGACTAATCTTTACGGGCGGTAACCATTTTAAATCTGCGTTTCTGTTAGTGGAACGTGTTGCGGTGTTGCTCAAATATTAATATAAATATACAATTCAGTTCCGGCCTGATAATTAACCATGTAAAAAAATAACATGTAGCTGAACGTAATGAAATATTTTTAATCATCTAAATTTTTGGTTTATTACAATCTTGGACTCGAGTTTGCGAAATCATTAAAACAAGAATGAATGATAATTACTTTTACATTTATTGGACATGCATACTCTACATAACAAAGGGGAAGTGAATACCATTTGGCATAGTTGGACAAATTACTTTAACTATTTTCTTCTATAGATTTCAAATTTAAAAATAGAATAAACAATTAGGCCTACAAAATTAATAAATATATTAATTTCAGTTATGTTTAATATCGAATCTTGTTTTTTTTTTTCTTTATAAAGCGTCATAGTTAAAAAAAAAGTCTGCGCTACAGATGTGTTGCAATAATAAATATTTCTTGATTCATAGTCTCCCCGGTGAGTTTGTTCATTTTTTCCTTGCTATTTAAACAAGTGGAGCTAGTGTTATCTTTTGAGTTTACATTGTCTACACTAAAACTGGTATTTATTTTGCCACTGCTCACATAATTAATTTCCGTATTTTTGGAAAATAAAACTTTCTTGGAATTCAAAGAAACATTTTGATATTTTTCATGATTAGAATTATCCTCGAACTTTGGGAATTTTCTGAGATGATAATCTGAGACCGGAGCACTTAAAATTTCCAATTTTTTAGTTTCATTGGGTTTATCTTTCAAGACGCTTAAGTCGTTCATGTTCAGGTGTAGCTGTCCAGATAGTTCCTTGTGAACTCCGTTGCTCTGTGCTGCAGTCTTGACGTCAGCTTGGTGAAGGCTCTCAGGTAAAAGACAATCTTTGGTCTCTTCTACAAACATCAGCAGCAGTACACACAGACCGGACATTGACCCCATGATGACGTAAGACAGGACTTCACGATCGTCCTGAAAGTACAGTTGATATAAATCTTGTTTTTTGTTAGCAATGAATGTTATACATCAATGAGACTAAAAGCTAACAACTAAGGTATTCCCAACGAGACTTACAAGATTGACAGCGTATGGCGATACGATACCTCCCACTCTAGCAACAGTGTTCATAACTCCATAAGCCAGAGATCTGTGACACAGGGTAAACTTTAAATATAGCAAACATCAAATATTGATGTAAATATAGCAAACATCAAATATTGATGTAAATATAGCAAACATCAAATATTGATGTAAATGTAGCAAACATCAAATATTGATGTAAATATAGCAAACATCAAATATTGATGTAAATATAGCAAACATCAAATATTGATGTAAATATAGCAAACATCAAATACTGATGTAAATATAGCAAACATCAAATATTGATGTAAATATAGCAAACATCAAATATTGATGTAAATATAGCAAACATCAAATACTGATGAGAATATAGCAAACATCAAATATTGATGTAAATATAGCAAACATCAAATATTGATGTAAATATAGCAAACATCAAATATTGATGTATACACACAAACATGCTAAGCTAATTGTCATCTTTCCCCGTATGAGACAGATGAAGTAGAGCTCATCTAATTCAATGAGCTCGGAATGCAGTAAGAGAGTGTGGTCAGCATTATGCTAGGCCGCCTAAATTTCCCTCACGTGAATCATGTAGGCTACCCGTCAAAACTGGATGCAAAAATCAAAATGTTAACAAAAAACCTTGCAGCAACATGACTAATGTGTGAGTGAATTCACTCGCGAATTTCGGGCGAAGGTGTAAGGAAGTATAAGGTAACTTTCATCTTCTTCTGTCTTTTTCTTTCTTAACTATTTGGCTAGAAGGGATTCTCTCCAACACAACTACGTACTACGCCTTAACTTTGCTTGCGCTATTCGTTGACTCTGATTTCAGCCTGCTTTTCTATTTGGATTTGCTTCCATAGCCTTTGTCCAACCAAAGAAAAACTACAAGGCAGCAGTTGTTTGATTTTGGAGTTGTCTCTCCTAGAAGAGTGGCTGTCCTCAGTTTTGAGTCTCATCTGCCAGGGGTTTCAAATTCTGCACTTTTCGGTCCATAAACCATGTGCTTAACCAATATGATCACGTCGAACCCCTCTAAGGTAAATTGAATTACCCATATATGATGGTGAATAAAAAAAAGATGTAATGCGTGATTAGAAGATCTAATATAAAATGTGATTACTTATAATTATAATGAATGTATACAACTGGCGTTTAAATTTCCTTAGTAGAGATTTAAACCTAGATCAGGGTTACACAATTAATACAAATACGTTTCTCTAAAATAATAAGCTGTATGAATAATAATTAGAGACTTGATTTGGAAACTGTCGCCTACCTTATGACCGTGGGGTAGATCTCACCTATCCACACCTGGGAGCTCCCCCAGCTCCCCCCTACCCCTAGGTTGGCCACGAGACTCAGGCCTGTTACAATAAGCGGGGCCTGGTGGGTGGGGGCTGGGAAAAACATGGGGGTAAATCAGGTTAGTGGGTCATCCGCTGGGTCAGTCAACGAGAGTTCCATTAGGTCATTCAACATGTGTTCCATTAGGTCATTCAACACTGGGTCATTCAACATATGTCCCGTTAGGTCATTCAACATATGTTCCAAAAGGTCAGTCGAAACAGGTCCAGTCAACATATGTCCCGTTAGGTCATTTAACATGTGTTCCATTAGGTCATTCAACATGTGTTCCATTAGGTCAGTTAAAACAGGTCCAGTCAACATATGTCCCGTTAGGTCATTCAACATGTGTTCCATTAGGTCAGTTAAAACAGGTCCAGTCAACATATGTCCCGTTAGGTCATTCAACATGTGTTCCATTAGGTCAGTTAAAACAGGTCCAGTCAACATATGTCCCGTTAGGTCATTCAACATATGTTCCATTAGGTCAGTCAAAACAGGTCCAGTCAACATATGTCCCGTTAGGTCATTTAACATGTGTTCCATCAGGTCATTCAACATGTGTTCCATTAGGTCAGTTAAAACAGGCCCAGTCAACATATGTCCCGTTAGGTCATTCAACATGTGTTCCATTAGGTCAGTTAAAACAGGTCCAGTCAACATATGTCCCGTTAGGTCATTCAACATGTGTTCCATTAGGTCAGTTAAAACAGGTCCAGTCAACATATGTCCCGTTAGGTCATTTAACATGTGTTCCATTAGGTCATTCAACATGTGTTCCATTAGATCAGTTAAAACAGGTCCAGTCAACATATGTCCCGTTAGGTCATTCAACATGTGTTCCATTAGGTCAGTTAAAACAGGTCCAGTCAACATATGTCCCGTTAGGCCATTCAACATGTGTTCCATTAGGTCAGTTAAAACAGGTTCAGTCAACATATGTCCCGTTAGGTCATTCAACATATGTTCCATTAGGTCAGTCAAAACAGGTCCAGCCAACATATGTCCCGTTAGGCCATTTAACATGTGTTCCATTAGGTCATTCAACATGTGTTCCATTAGGTCAGTTAAAACAGGTCCAGTCAACATATGTCCCGTTAGGTCATTCAACATGTGTTCCATTAGGTCAGTTAAAACAGGTCCAGTCAACATATGTCCCGTTAGGTCATTCAACATGTGTTCCATTTTGTCAGTCAACATTTGGTTCATTCGGCAATTCCTTGTTACAGAATGCAGTGTTGTACAGATTGTCTTTTTCCATGCGTGTTTAACTACCGTGTTTGTTTGTCTGTTCGTGTGTGTGTGTGCCCGTGTGTCCCTGCGCCAGTGTATCTTTGTGTCCTCATGTCTGTTTATATGTACGTTCGTGTGACAGTCTGTCCGTGCATCAGTGTGCACGTGTATCCGTCCGGCAGTCCGTCCATGTGTTTGTGTATCTGTTCGTCCGTGTATCTCCGTCTGTCCCAGGGTACGTCTATTCCGCTAACACGACCCAAACACTTACCCCACGTACGAGCCGCCAGACAACCAAAGCTCGCCACACAGGCGATCGCCATAAAAGATCTGCAGCAATGTCCTCGACCAAACCTGTAAAGAAAACTTTATTTACATTATCCATTTAAATTTTTTTTTTTAATAAACAAACGAGGATTGTATGGACGTCCTTTTCTTCAACTCAAATACAGTTTTTCAACGTTGAAAATTATCTTCAATACAAGGCTACAATAATTTTATAACCACAATATTTTTACAAATTATGTAAATATTAATTGCAAAATGTGTACATTAAAAAATATACAGTATTTAAATCATTTAAATGTAGGCCTATTTGATACACGTTCTACCAGCTTAATAACTCGATTTTTTATAAAGCTACTTCATTATAGACGTAGGCTTTAGCGTTCCTGTATTTTGTAATATTGTTAAATTAACTAGATTGTTGTTGGGTAATAAGGGCAGCAGTTTATTCGATTTCCTAAGTCCCAGGTCACGAAAGTGATGATACATATACTTAATTTATCTAAAGCACTGCAATGTTATTTCTAAATATAGAAGATGACAGATACGTCCAGGTACGCCACTCTAGTAATACTAAGCATTCGGGATAAACGTAATTGCCTCCCTTTTACACTGCAACACGCTATTATTTACTCCCTTAATTTTAACAACTCCTAAATTTTAATCGTTGCACTCCTAAACCTTTATCATTACCAAGAATATTATTTACAACATATGTATGTACCCAGAACTGACCTGTTACATAAAAATATGGCCGATAGATTGGCGGGTATTTCTATGGAATTCATGATAAAAATATTGAGATACAGGTTCCCTGCGAGACTTGGCGCAGCAAATGTCAGGCCGTAATATGTGATGGTCATTGTGATCCTGAGAATACAAGAGGGTTAAAATAGTTGAAAAACGCTGCATGAGTCGACGTGCTATATTTTATAGGGTTCATGCCATCTATATAATTTCTTATTATTTTTACTTAAGACAATAAAAAATTAATTTCATGAACCTAAATATCCAGCGTATAATATTAAAATAATGTTGTTTTTTTAAAATTTCAACTGCATAAAGTAAAACAAAATACTGTAGGGCATAAATTAATAAATTTGCTTTTTTTATGCAAAACAGTTTCGATAATAGGAAAATACTAATAAAAACTATAAAATAATAGAAAAATATTAATAAAAAACTATCAAATAATAGGAAAATACTAATACAAAACTATCAACCGTTTCAACAAATGCAATTCTACGACCGCCAGTCATTTTGTCGTAATCCTTTTTTCGTTGTTGGTTCAATCTAAAGCAAGCATACAGACCCTTAACTTCAATATGGTACCCTTTATCACAATCAAGATTGAAAGTATAGCTATTTTATCAACAGATAATAGTTTGTATTTGCAATAATGTCATAAAAGTGATTAAACATGCACCTTCTTTTAATTTTTGTAGGCTTGATTTTATTTTTATCTTAAAAAGTATATTGCACTACACAGTTTTCAACTAAAATGTATTTATCATTCAAGATTTAAGAACGTGTCTTTATCCTCAATCAATGTCAACATTAAGAGTTTAGCTTTCTTTAAAGTTAATGTTTACCAATCAATAACTACGTTCCAAATTATGATGAAGCATTTTTAATGAATAAATTAAAAAAAAAATACTTTAGTACATTAATAATATAAAATGAGAAATTCTAATTACATATAAAAAATATATGATATCAAAAGTTAATATTTCTAGGAAAAAATTACCAATGAAATGATAAGATGCAAGTTGTTTTTGCCATTTCCCAAGTTTTGAAGACATCACGATAGAAATAGTTGTTTCCCTTTGATTTGAATTCGATTTCGTCGTTGTAGATTTTCTAAAAAAATTGAAAATTAAAAACATTCTGTAAATTTTTTTCAGTAAAAACAAAGCAATTCATTAACTAACATAGTAGGTATCGGTTAGTAAAATAAATAAAATATTAGACCATCTCCCCACACTTACCTGTAAGACATCCTTAGCGTACCCAGGTACCGTCTTCCTGTTCATTCTTGCCATTTTCTCTAAGGCAACGTGCGCTTCATCAAGTCTTCCTTTGACAGCAAGCCACCTCACACTCTCTGGGAAATAGCTGGAGATTGTGTTCAGTGAATACGTTATTCAATTTTAAATAAAACTTTAAGTTAAATACCTGCTTCGTTACATCAGAAAAGTATTTTCAAGAAAATAATGATAATCTGCGAATAATATGCTTCAACAAAGTCTTTCTACAACCGATTAAAGTGACTAATACACTTAATACATTACTTTCAATTGCTAAGTATTTCGGGATTCGAACTCGAGCTATAATATTAGCACTTATAAGTTCTTCCATTCGACGCTAAACTTAAATAAAAATCTGTAAACTCCAAAAAGGGCCGCAATCTCACTTCTTTTGCTCTCTCATGCACAACCTAGTACAATTATTCGTATTTCTCGCAATATATTAAGTATTATAAATGAACCCTATACGATATTATACATATATACAATAAATATTCATTTATTGCCTCAAACAAGCAAGTATTAAGATACACATCCATCACAACCACAAACATATCAAAATTCATTACAAATTATTACCAATATTTTACAAGTACCATATAATATTCAACATTAATTTAAGAGAATCTAACACATACCCGATAATACTAGGCTTTACTATAGGAGTATCTTACAACTATCCGATAATACTAAGAATTACTATAAAAGTATCTTACATATCCGATAACACTTGACACGAATATAAGAGTATCAAGTATCTTATAACAGTAAGCATGAATAAAAGAAAATCTTACAATTATCCTATAAAACTGGGCATAAATATAAGAGTATCTTACAAGTATCCGAACAAACTGGGCATAAATATAAGAGTATCTTACAAGTATCCGAACAAACTGGACATAAATATAAAAGTATCTTACAAGTATCCAAACAAACTAGGCATGAATATAAAAGTATCTAACAAGTATCCAAACAAACTGGGCATAAATATAAGAGTATCTTACAAGTATCCAAACAAACTGGGCATAAATAAAAGAGTATCTTACAAGTATCCAAACAAACTGGGCATAAATATAAGATTATCTTACAAGTATCCTATAACACTAGGCATGAATATAAGAGTATCTTACAAGTATCCAAACAAACTGGGCATAAATATAAGAGTATCTTACAAGTATCCAAACAAACTGGGCATAAATATAAGAGTATCTTACAAGTATCCTATAACACTAGGCATAAATATAAGAGTATCTTACAAGTATCCAAACAAACTGGGCAGACATATAGCTGCTGTGGCCAGATGTAGGTGTGACCAGTCCCTCAGGACCCAGGCAGCCCCAGCGAACACACCCCCACCTACTGACCACATGGGAATCACAACCACCACCCTCCATCTAGGGGGAAGGAACTCGCTACAGAAGGGAACAGTTGCGACCAGAATTGCCCCTGAAAGAAACATATAATATTAACAATAATATCTTTAAAATAAATATTTTTTTTCAAGAAATGTACTCATATCCTATTGTATAAAATCAGTACTGAAACTACAAAGTAAATGTGTTTCAGGTGAAATTACAACACAAATTATAGCTTAGTTTAAAACATGTGGACACCGAGGTCGAATGGTAGAGCGTTCGGCAATGAGCCTGAAGGTATCGAGTTCAGTTTTTACTCCGGACATGGCACTACAAGACGCTCCTGAGTCCACCCAGCTCTAATGGATACCTGACTCACGTTGGGGACAGTAAAGACGGCTGGACATAGTGTTGACCACACATCATTTTACTATGCAGAAATCAAGAAACATGAACTTTACTTCATCTGCCTTATGGAACGTAGGTCAGAAAGGGGAGCTTTTCTTTAGTATGTATCATTTAATCTTATTAATAAAAAATACTCGATACATACTTCAAACAACGTGTTTTATGTTCATGTATAATTTGTTTTGCTCTTAATAGTGAGAGAGTGAAAAGTGACTTTTAACTATTTATCCAATCAGCTGTTAAAGAGCTTACCTATGGACAAACCGATGAAAAAACGAAGCGCACAGTACATCTGCCAGTTGACAGAAAAAGCGGACACGATATTCATCCCCATCAGCAGCAGAAAGAAACAGTATATGGTGTTCTTGCGACCGTACGTGTCTCCTGTCTGTCCGGCTACTGCCGCACCCACAAGGACGCCGGCCATTTGTATGGACACGATAAAAGATTTCACCCATTTTAGGCTGCACACCAAACTCCACTGGGGAAAAATATGCATTGATGGGTAAGTCGATGACATCAAATATACGATAATCAAAAAGCTTTCTTTTGGGAACAAACAGTATGTAAGGATACATGCGTATCGAGACTTGATCAACGAGTGTAGGCTTTAAAATTTGATTCTTCTTCTTCTTCGTTAATCTTCGTCACTCCCTGTGGAGTATAGGACAGCAACAAATCTCCGCCGTTCCTCTCTGTCTTGGGCGAGCCAGTTCAATTCATGCCTGGTCTTGCCAGTAGCCTGTACTTCTTCTTCCATCTCTCTCCTCCATGTTCCCAGTGGTCTTCCTCCCTTTCGTTTTCCAGGCAGAGTCCACTTCAGCGCTATGTTCGGAAGTCTTCTTCTGTTCATGCGAAGGACACGACCAGTAGCGTACGCAGGGGGGGAGCAGGGGGAGCGGCCGCTCCCCCTCTGGCCATTTTCAGCAAAGTGGCGCCTTTTTGGAAACTTTTTAAACTCAAAGTTTTAAACAATGGTATTTGTTAAAAAAATAGTTTTGGTCGGCACATCTATGTAAATCACAAGATTTCTTTTTATGCAGTAATTAAGCATTATTGTCCTAGTCTAGTAGTGTCTACGTTTACAACACGTATTAACAGCTGCATCAGTTTGCCATTCTAAAAATAACCATTACAATGCATTGCAATGTTTAAAAAACCTCTACGGGTAGTACCACTTGGCAAGAGGGGTGTTAAGTTTAAGGCAACTGTATAATGTATTTGCTTACGAATAATTGAATTAGAAAATGTTAAACATAAAACTTCACAAATAATTACTTTATATATACAGTTTGAATCGTGTGATTAATTTAAAAAAAATTACAATACAGAAACAAATACAACTGATGTGGCACCTCTATTTAAATTTACTTATGAGCAAACTGCGTAGTGGTAGGGAACTTTTGACAAGGTCGACAACATCATCATGATGAAGTAGTAGTTTTCTTACAGTTTGGGCGATAGTGATTACGATTACAAATTATATGAAACAGTTACAACCCCCCTCCCCCATGGACCCCTCGGTAAAAAAAAAATTGTCATAATACCACTGCTACATATTTAAATCTATTTCTGTAATATATATGTGTGTAATATATATTTGTGTAATATATATGTATGTTTAGAACAGTCATCTAAAAACTGACGCTATGTTCACTCTGAGTTGGTTATCCACCCCACCTCACCACCACAATTGTGTAGAGCGACATTAATGTCACACCTAGGTATACACTGGGTTGGATAATTGACCTAAAGTGAACGGACAGTGGTGAATGAAGTTGACCCCCCCCCCCCACCCCCCGACTCACCCCGAACTGATCTGTTAAGTACATGTAGAAAAACGCGTAATGATATACCAAAGTACCATGCCGCCAGAAAATTAGCTTTTTAAACGTTAAACTCTGTGAATATTGTTTTTGCAATTACCAGTAAAAAGGTTTGTGATCAATACAGTGATCTAACCCATACCTATCACTATGTTAAAAATGATCTTTAAAGAACTCAAAGAAGCAGTAGTTAATTAAAATATATGATCTGAACTAAAAGACCAATAGTTAATTAAATGTAGGCTGTTATTCCGAATGTTTCTCATTCATATCGAAAAGCGTGGTTTTATACCAACTCTGATTTTAAAACTTTCATTATGCTGTAATACTTTAGCATTTATGATGACGATATATTAAATTCTGATTATACATAAAAACATTTTGTAAACAAGAATAGCGTTAAACAATTTCATTATATTCTAAAGTAATTATTTATTTGTTTTGACATTTATAGTTAAATGTGTGGATAAATACATATTTATATTAAGAGAGTGATTATTTCCCCTATTTCACTTGTCTTAAATAATTTCCCAGGAATTATTATGTAAGAAATTTTGTTTGCAAGAATTACAAAACAGATTGTGTTACGTTCATAGTTTTTGGTTGTAGTGTGTATATATATATATATATATATATATATATATATATATATATATATATATATATATATATATATATATATATATATAAATATATATATATATATATATTTATATATATATATATATATTTTGTTTAGATTGATACAATTATTGTTTTGTCGGCCTACATTGTGTTTTTTTTTTAATTTCTTCCGAGTGCTACTTTCAATTTATTTTACATCATAGCGAAGTAATGACATACAGCTAGTAATTATATATATATATATATATATATATATATATATATATATATATATATATATATATATATATATATATATATAATACACATATATAGAACGTGTTAAAAATTCAGCGCCTTCTTTGCTCTTTTCGCTCCCCCTGCAATGAAAACCTGGATACGCCTCTGGACACGACCCAGCCATCTCCATCTCTTCATGTGTACTTCTGAAACAATGTCGTTTTAGCCTGTCCTTTGTCGTATTTTCATGTTCGGGACTTTCTCGTCCCACTTTTTTCTGATAAGCCATAATTGTTTTTCTTCCTTTACATGCATAATAAATCACCCCTAATAGTAAATCTACTAAATCATTCCTAATAAGCTAGATTATACAAATTTAAAGATTGGTTAAGCTGTTTATTGTTTTTAAGTTTTCGTTAAAGATGAGTTTTATGATTGTGTACTGTGTCGGTAAAGGACAAGCGTTTACGTATACAGCTTTCTATGTTGAATAATGCAATGAAAATATTTAGTGCTAGCTAGTTGTATAAACAAAAATGCTGAATTTTTTTAACCAAATATTTCTTATCATCAGTAGATACCAGTACATAATTATTCAAAGTATACCCAGAAATATTTACCTCAGAAATTGCTGTCCTTGGAGAACTCTGAAACAGGAACTCTGTACACATGGTGCCATTGATTTCACAGACGTTTATGGTATCATGCCTGGACTGATTAGCTCCCCATGTTGTAGTATCATATCTGGACTGATTAGCCTCCCATGTTATGGTGTTGTTACTATGGGCCGTGCAGTAATACGTGGGGATAACTCCAGCAAAGCTAATTATCAACATGCTCCAAGCGCACTAGAATGATGTAAACGTGGTAAATACATACATTTAAACTGTATTTAATGAATACGTGTGGTGTTAGTTTGAGAACTTCTTTACTTGTTTTCATACTTAATTTTAGTATCCCGATACTGTGCTCACTATTAAATAATAGCAGGTATAAGCTCAATACACCCCACTACCTCCAACGATTCAATAAATTCCCTAGATATCTGCTTGTTAAAGCGTAGATACGCTGAGTAATCCACAGAGACACGCCCTTTCTTGTAGGGACTAGAAAGCAGTTAGAAATATAAACCATCGCACGCCATCGTTCTAATTTTATACTTAGATTGAACCCGACCTTTTTCATAAATTTGTGAAATCTTAAAGGGGTCCGCTTGGCCTAGTGGTAGAGAGCTAGACTACTAACGAGAAAGTGGTCGAGTTCGAATCCAGTTTCCGATCAGTGAAACGTCTCTCCTTACACCCAGCGTTGATGGCAACCAAATTGTACTACCCAATGTGTTTATGGCACACACAGGAAAATATTGATGCTTAACTCTTCTAAGATAATGAAGGTTCTTCTTTTTTTAAATCCAAGTTTTGTAATTTTTTTTAACATACCCAACTCTTAAGACCGTAGACGAATAAAATCAAAAGAACGTGAAACCGGTTAAATCCTCCTATTTCCTCGAAGACATCCTCTAACGCCATTGTGAGGTGTAGACAACCAAATACAATATGTGAAATGTGATGAGTAGAACTCTAAACACAATAAATCAAGTGTGATGTGTAGAAAATGGACCACAATGCAATGTGTTTTCTTCCTCAAAGTGGGCACAAATTGCTTATCATGAGCAACTTGTCTTCATCCGAGTTTCGTGTTTTTTTTTCAAGTTAGCATCTTCGTACCGCTCTAATTTAAATTGTGTCGAATTAACAACTGGTGTATGAAGTCATGCATGACATGCGTATTACGTCAGTCTCATTAAAACAAGCAGTCACACTTCTTGAAATTTAAGAATGTGTGAGAGGTGTTTAATAGGTGGTGGTGGGGGGGGGTGGTCTTTACGTATACTGTTGCAATTAATAATACTTTTCTTTTCTACATAATCATATCCCTCTCTAAAATGTCATATTTTATAATATAATATAAAAATCGCCGCTTTATCAAAGGCAGTTTTTAAAACCAATGCAAAATATAATAATAAATAACGGAATAATGAAAATATTTACTGAAATAGAGATACTTATCGTTTGCGTAATTTTATGGGTAATTTTTGCTTCTTAAGGATTTCATTGATTTTATTATACTTCATAACTATAAAGGTTTTAAATATAACAACAGACGTATAAAAACACGCACACATAAAATCTCACGCACACGCACATAACCACAGTACAAATATAATTACATACATACAATTTTGCACCTTTATGTTACACCTCCACGCCATATGCATGCATATAAGTCACGCATGACTTCAAGCAAACTTGATACTTTGACACAATACAATTTGATAAATTATAACAATTAAAGCATGTGTATGTAAAAAAAAAAAATAAACACAAAAATTGAACTAGGCAGATATTTAAGACGAGGAATAGAACGTGGATAAGTCCAGAGAGTGAATAACTTCCGGTGTTTGAGTGAGATCCGATGCCGTGTCTGCCGCACTGCCAGCAAGATGACGCTTGAGGAGGTCTTCCAAGATATTGGTGGATTCAACCGGTTTCAGCTGCTTTTGATTCTTTTCGTTTACGGCCTCAAGTTTTTTGTAAGCTGAGATTCTGTTTAAATAAAATTGTTTTTTTTTACTAAGCCAGCCCCTACTTAAAAAATTAAATTTAAAAAATAAGATGTATGAAAAAATAGCTTATTTACCGGTACATAAAATGGCACATACGATTTTTGATAGTGATTCCAGAATTATTGTTTGTAAAATATTAATCTGCCAATGCTGCCTATACTTTTTATCACCCCTTCCCTTCATGCCCAAGATATAAAGTGAAGATGGAGTAGAGTTCAAAGGACATTGAAATATGAGGGATAGTGTGGTCAGCACTATGCCAAAGCTGACTGTGTTTGCCTAATGTGAGTCAGATTTTGGTGGACTCGAACTCGAGACTCTCGCGTTATTTATGCAACGCTCTACCACTCGACCACGCTTCCCTACAATCTTTACAATTGTGTAATGATGGATCGTGTTGCATACTATTTAATTAGTGTTCTACATATACATTCCTGCTAAAATGTATTCCTAGCTCTAGTATAATATGTCCTTCAAGTATAAGCTATGCAGCTAATATATTCATCGAATATGGTTTTACAATTGTGATACATTTTTGTATGTTTATAGAGTGCTTGGAGTATGCTGCTGGTTACCTTTGCTGGAGTTACCCCAGCGTATAATTGCTTGACCCCTGGAGAGAATACCACCAACCTGACGTTCAATCAGTCCAGGTATGACGTCATCAACGTCTGCAGAATCAACGGCACCGTGTGCACAGACTTCCTGTTCCAGAGCTCACCCAGAACAATTATATCTGAGGTGATTAATTTCTTTTCAATCGTGAAAGTCTTTGTGCTACATAACGAAACGTTTTGAAAATAGTATTGCATTTTACTGGCTCGTCGGTCTATCTGCGGACCCCCAAGAAAACTGCTGTAATAGTCCTATTTGCGTTTCATTTTTTTAATAGTTGGTATTTTACCGTTTTACGATTCCTTCATACAAAAAATGCTCAAACTTGATGAAGAAAACATTTACAATTAAAATTTCATTCAAGGGTTTTAAAATTTTCCTTGGTCTCATGGCAACAGTCTTTATGCCACTGTATACGAGGGTATTATGGATCATCTTCATAATAAGGAGCCTTTAAAATCTAACAAAGCAATAAAGTAGAAGCAGATTTCATCCAAGTAATGTACTTCTTTATCATAATAGATTGTAATGTACAATATGCCATCAATAAATCCTACTCAAATAGCAAATAGCGATTAAATGCTCTTAAACAGCGGGGGGGGGGGGGGGGGGGGGAGAGGGATGTTCAAATGTTTCCATCACACACCACACACAGACACAGCCACACACACACACACATATATATATATATATATATATATATATATGTGTGTGTGTGTGTGTGTGCAGAGGCGTAGCGACCCTTCCCGGCGCCCGGGGACATACTTTCAATTTGGCGCCCACCTCGGGAGCAAATTTTCGATTTGCACCCCCCCCCTCGAACTTTTCATTTGCACCCCCTCCCCTCAAACTTTCGATTTGCACCCCCCCCCCCTCAAACTTTTCATTTGCACCTCCCCCCTCAAACTTTCAATTTGGCGCCCCCCCCTAAGGTCGGCGCCCGGGAACATATGTCCCCCCCGCCCCCCCCCCCCCTCGCTACGCCTCTGTGTGTGTGTGTGTGTTTCTCAGCCAGCTTTCGTTGATGTCAATGCATATTTTTATCCCCAGTGGAGTTTGGTGTGCAGCCTGAAGTGGGTGAAATCTTTGATCGTGTCCATACAAATGGCCGGCGTCCTTGTGGGTGCGGCAGTGGCCGGACAGACAGGGGACACGTACGGTCGCAAGAACACCATCTACTGTTTCTTTCTGCTCCAGTGGTTTGTGAACTTGCTGGGAGCCTTTTCTGTCAGTTGGCAAATGTTCTGTGCGGTCAGATTTTTCATAGGGGCTTCTGTTGGTAAGTTGTCGTAAAGTTTCTAAAATTGTCAGATCTTTGTGGGTCGGCGTGGTTGAGTCGGTAAAGCTCATGGTTGCTAAACCGAAAAGGCTCGAGTTCGAACCCTCGGGCAGATGAAGTCTCGAGTTCGAACCCTCGAGCAGATGGGGTTCGTTAGCTAGGGACAGACACTGTTCTAGGAGAGATAACTCCAAAATGAAGCAACTGCTGCCTTGTAGTTTGTTCTTGGTTGGACAAAGGCTATGGAAATCCAAAAAGAAAAGCAGGCTGAAATTGGAGTCAATTGCCTCAATGGCGCATAACCAGTTGACACGTATCCTTAATTGTGATGGAGACGTGGTCGAGTCGGCAAGAAGCTCATGGTTGATAAATTCGAAAAAGTCTCGAGTTCAAACCCTCTGGCAGATAAGGCTCGATCCCTTTCAACGATAAAAAGTAAGAACGTAGAAGAAGAAGAAGAAGTCAGATCTTTTTAACAAATATAAGTGAGGGTATTCCTCCAATCATTTGCTTTTCATCAGCACTTTTTTTTGCCTCAGACAAAAAATTTACCGCGTCAGTTTGTTTTCAATGTTCGCTTTAGTATTATAAGATTTTTTTTGCTTTTTATTTCCGATAAATAATTACTTAAAAGTAAAGGTGCAGATGTAGGACTACCATCAAACTTTTGTAGAAGACAGAACATATAATATTGAAGTTGGTTTATATATAGTTTACTGATATATTTTCTTTTGTCTATATAATTAATTCCATGAAATATTTACTTCATATCTTTCGGATCTTGTTTTCACTATTTTTGCATTAAATTTATAAAAATTGAAATAAATACTATTTTGAAAATTACGCATATCTCCTTCTAGGTGCCGTTCTTGTGGCGTCGGTACCATTTTGTAGCGAGTTTCTTCCCCTTAGATGGAGAGTTGTGATTGTGACACCTATGTGGGCAGTAGGAGGGGGTGTGTTCGCTGGAGCTGCCTGGGTACTGAGGGACTGGTCTCATCTACATCTGGCCACAGCAGCTATATGTCTGCCCAGTTTGTTGGGATACTTGTAAGATACTCTTATATTTATGCCCAGTTTGTTTGGATACTTGTAAGATACTCTTATATGTAGGCCCAGTTTGTTTGGATACTTGTAAGATACTCTTTTATTCATGCCTAGTTTATTCGGATAGCTGTAAGATACTTTTATATTCATGCCCAGTTTGTTTGGATACTTGTAAGATACTCTTTTATTTATGCCCAGTTTGTTCGGATACTTGTAAGATACTCTTTTATTTATGCCCAGTTTGTTTGGATACTTGTAAGATACTCTTTTATTCATGCCTAGTTTATTTTGATACTTGCTTTTAAGATACTCTTATATTCATGCCCAGTTTGTTTGGATACTTGTAAGATACTCTTTTATTTATGCCCAGTTTGTTTGGATACTTGTAAGATACTCTTATATTTATGCCCAGTTTGTTTGGATACTTGTAAGATACTCTTATATTTGTGCCTAGTTTGTTTGGATACTTGTAAGATACTCTTATATTTATGCCCAGTTTGTTTGGATACTTGTAAGATACTATTTTATTCATGCCTAGTTTATTTTGATACTTGCTTTTAAGATACTCTTATATTCATGCCCAGTTTGTTTGGATACTTGAAAGATACTTTTATATTCATGCCCAGTTTGTTTGGGAACTTTTAAGATACTCTTATATTCATGCCTAGTGTTACCGGATAGTTGAAATATACTGTTATAATCAGCACCTAAATATACCTTTTAAATGGTGTCACTGATATTTCCCTCTATCAAAAATGAGAAGTGATTTATAATATTTATCACTCTAGGTTGTAACGAATATGTTGAACTATTTCTAGTATCTCAAGGGTGTAGAATCGATGCAACTTGATCATGTTTTACCCCTAACTACAAGTTTCGTTTCCGCGCTATAGGACCGTATCAACATAACGTATAGCGTGTCATGTATTAGTATACAATCTGTCCTTTATCAATGACAATGATATGCCTATTTCGTAGTTGGGGATCTTATGTGCCCAGTCTAGCAACTGCCCAAATAGATCTTTTCCCCCGCCCAAATTTCAGTAAATTTCTAAGTGTTAGATGCGTCCATTCATCGAGGTTATCTCCTCACTGTTTCGGTATTTCGATTATTTTTACTGCACCCGATTATTTTGCGTCGCGTGAGTTTCACCTAGCATTCATTTTAAACAATTTTCAACAATAAATCATAATAACATCGCCTCACTATATCACACTATACCTTCATTTGTCGAAGTCACAGAAACATATAAACTCTCCTTCACCTGCCCGTCTGGTTTGAAATGGGACCTTATGTTTTTAATGTAAAATCCAAAAGTCTGAAAATGAAATTTTTAGTTTATTTAATAGAACTAATTCAATAATAGAATTTATTTTTATTTACGAAGCATGCGTACAATAAAGTAACATATTTTTAAAAAAATCTGCAGCTATTTCCCAGAGAGTGTGAGGTGGCTTGCCGTCAAAGGAAGACTTGATGAAGCGCACGCCGCTTTAGAGAAAATGGCGAAAATGAACAGGAAGACGGTACCTGGGTACGCTAAGGATGTCTTACAGGTGAGTCTGGGGATGTGTCAAAAATGTATTTTAATGGGACCGAATTAGATATTACGAGTACACATATAAACTAGTCAGTTATACATTGTGTATAGACTAACCCGCAAAAAATATCAAGGTTTGTTTTTTTTTTTTTTAATTGTGTGCATCTTAATCAGCTAATTATCTTAATGCACTTTTTACCGCGTATAATTAAGCAAGTTTGCATTTATAATGTCTTCAGTTAACTAAATTAGATGGGGTACATTTTTATACACCTTTGTACCATGTCAGGTTGGTGAATAGTAAGCCCAGTTAGATAATGCATCCACTACCTGTCTTTTGTTTTTTCTATCTCATTTTACTCTCATCCCCGCTCTTTCGTTCCTTCCTTTTGTCTTCTCTCTCTCTCTCTCTTTCTCTCCCCCTCTCTCTATCTGTCTGTGATATTTTTTACTTTCACGTTTTTCATCTACCTGAATCAGAAAAGCACAATTTTGCAATATTGTCTGTATGTATGTGAATCTGTCCGTACGTGTGTGTGCGTGCGTGTGTATGTGCGTGTGTGTGTGTGTGTCTGTGTGGGCCGTGTGCAACGTTTCATTTAGCGCAGACGAAACTTTAAATATGAGTATTAGATGCAATACGCATGCAGCTTACAACGTGTGACCTATTCCTGAATACCTGAAATGAAACTATTTCCGTTTTATCTTAAAACCAATAACTTGACTTCCGTTTTGGTCAGCTAGTTACAATTTCATCTATTACTATTATATCATATACAACAGTTCCTAGCAGCTTTTGAACTATTTCAGGTAATCGAAAGTGGTACTTTATAACCAGTATATTCTATTCTAGAGTGTTTTTCCAGGATACAGATTTTTAAACATGTGAATTTTAAAACTTCATTTTTGTTACACCTGGTACTTGAAATGTCACAAATCAGGTGTTGTATTTCACTCATGTTATGTGACATTTTACACCGACCTCTGATACAGTTTGACATAAGACGTGTTTTTTCTAAGTATACAATTTCACTTTCATAGCGTAGAATTGCTCCGAAGGTATAACATAACCTTTTATACTTAGTATGTAACAGTTTACACCGTGTACGTAATAAGCGATGATTAAGATATTCCCATTGAAACCTTTAGGAAATATTGACATACGTATATACTTTAAAACAACTACACCAATGCGCAGCTAAAATATGTTGAAATAGTGAGATAAGTCGTAACTGTGTTAAATTAAACTTCATTAACGTATTTGTGGTTATCTTTAGAAAATCTACAACGACGAAAAAGAATCTAAACTAAAGCACAGTACTTATTCCTACCA
>NW_026731868.1:0-17500 GCF_028476545.2 Physella acuta
GCTATGATATGCTAAGTATGAGACTTTATATATACGTTACCGTCAAAATAAGTTTTAAAAAAATAAGTTAAATATATTTTATAAACATGGAGCGCGTTTTGAATAAAGAGAGAGAAACGTACAGCCTCAAGGAAACATTTTTGTTTCTTATAAATGTATTGCAGCAATCATTTGAAGAAATTAAAGATAAAAAACTGATTTGTTATCACTTTGTAGTAAGTAGAAATTGTATTTATTTATCTCACGTCAAGGGCCGTAAGCAGTGAATTATATTATGATTTTCACATCGAAAATAATTTGGTAAATTTTAAAATTGCATTTGAGTTTTTATACCGTAACAGTGAAGAAATGTATCATGTTTCGACTTCTTTACTAGAAATATTCATTTAGGCTATAATTTTAACAAAGAAAAAAAAAGAAGAAAATCCTCCCATATTCACTATTATTAGCCGCAAATTGCAGACTCTATTCAAATAAATGGGAAATAACAAAGTAAACTTAGAAGCTATCGTTGTGAATGCTGACTTATTTCTCTTAGAACGTAAATGTAAAATGTTCATTATTTTTCTTTATAATAAAAATCTTTATAGTCGCTTATAATACGAACACCCATATTAAAGTTGATAATTTTTTGTGTAGAAATCTAAAAAAAAATTTAAGCTTGTGATTATAAAATTTGAAGAAAGTTTAAACAAAATGTATTGGTGTTGCTAAACATGCGCTGGAATAATGTGCATGCAATATATATTTTCCAAATAAATCGTTAATTAGTCCAAATTATTTGTCGCGATAAAATACTTGTATTCACCCTTTCTATAAGTGAGCTTTAATGTATGATTTATTATTTGCCGCATGTTTATTAAAAAACATCACTCAAGAAAATGGAAATGTAAAAAGTTATCTGAATTATCGATAATTCACTTTTTAAAAAAATATTTTTTTAAACAAATTTGAAATAGAAAACGAATATATTATTTGCATTTTAACATTCATTTATCAAATTATTTCGATTTGCACCCCCCCTCAAACTTTCGATTTGCACCCCCCCCCCTCAAACTTTCGATTTGCACCCCCCCCCATACTTTTTATATATATACCGAGGGGTCTATGGGGGCGGGGGGTTATGACCCCCCTAACACCCCCTGCCTACGCCACTGGGGGGGCGGGGCGGGGGGGGGGACATATGTCCCCGGGAGCCGACCTTAGGGGGGTGCGAATCGAAGGTTTGAGGGGGGTGGGGTGCAAATGAAAAGTTCGAGGGGGGTGGGATGCAAATCGAGTTTGTCCCCGGGCGCCGGGAAGGGTCGCTACGCCTCTGCGACAGATACGACCATGTTTGTCAATGGTAGGACCGAGAGCAGGTGGTTATTGATGGACTATAATTAAATATAGTCTCAAAGTAAAAGTAAATGTTTTTTCCAGGTAATCCCATCATGCAAATTAGCCAGTTGCAATTAAAGTAATTAAAGTGGACTACTTAACAAACTAGACAGCTGCGATTTTCAGTTTATTGACGATGCCTTTCTTTTAACTGTTAGATTTGTTTAAATTGAATTTAGCTCCTAAGCAAACGTAACTAAAACTAAGAAAATAAAAAGCCCACGAGTCTCTAAGAAAGTTAACATTCAAGTCACTAGGAAAGTTAACAGTCCACGAGTCACTAATAAAGTTAACAGTCCATGAGTCACTAAGAAAGTTAACAGGTCACGAGCCACGAGTCACTAAGAAAGTTAACAGTCCACGAGTTACTAAGAAAGTTAACAGTCCACGAGTCACTAAGAAAGTTAACAGTCCATGAGTTACTAAGAAAGTTAACAGTCCACGAGTCACTAAGAAAGTTAACAGTCACGAGTCACTAAAAAGTTAACAGTCCACGAGTCACTAAGAAAGTTAACAGTCCATGAGTCACTAAGAAAGTTAACAGTTCACGAGTCACTAATAAAGTTAACAGTCACGAGTCACTAAAAAGTTAACAGTCCACGAGTCACAAAGAAAGTTAACAGTCCAAGAGTTACTAAGAAACTTAACAATCCACGATTTACTAAGAAAGTTAACAGTCCACGAGTTACTAAGAAAGTTAACAGTCCACGAGTTACTAAGAAAGTTAACAGTCCACGAGTTACTAAGAAAGTTAACAGTTCACGAGTCACTAAGAAAGTTAACAGTCCAAGAGTTACTAAGAAAGTTAACAGTCACGAGTCACTAAAAAGTTAACAGTCCACGAGTCACAAAGAAAGTTAACAGTCCAAGAGTTACTAAGAAAGTTAACAGTCCACGATTTACTAAGAAAGTTAACAGTCCACGAGTTACTAAGAAAGTTAACAGTCCACGAGTTACTAAGAAAGTTAACAGTCCACGAGTTACTAAGAAAGTTAACAGTTCACGAGTCACTAAGAAAGTTAACAGTCCAAGAGTTACTAAGAAAGTTAACAGTCCACGAGTTACTAAGAAATTAACAGTCAAAGAGTTACTAAGAAAGTTAACAGTCCACGAGTTACTAAGAAAGTTAACAGTCCACGAGTCACTAAGAAAGTTAACAGTCCACGAGTCACTAAGGAAGTTAACAATCCACGAGTCACTAAGAAAGTTAACAGTCCACGAGTCACTAAGAAAGTTAACAGTCCACGAGTCACTAAGAAAGTTAACAGTCCATGAGTTACTAAGAAAGTTAACAGTCCACGAGTCACTAAGAAAGTTAACAGTCACGAGTCACTAAAAAGTTAACAGTCCACGAGTCACTAAGAAAGTTAACAGTTCACGAGTCACTAATAAAGTTAACAGTCACGAGTCACTAAAAAGTTAACAGTCCACGAGTCACAAAGAAAGTTAACAGTCCAAGAGTTACTAAGAAAGTTAACAGTCCACGATTTACTAAGAAAGTTAACAGTCCACGAGTTACTAAGAAAGTTAACAGTCCACGAGTTACTAAGAAAGTTAACAGTCCACGAGTTACTAAGAAAGTTAACAGTTCACGAGTCACTAAGAAAGTTAACAGTCCAAGAGTTACTAAGAAAGTTAACAGTCACGAGTCACTAAAAAGTTAACAGTCCACGAGTCACAAAGAAAGTTAACAGTCCAAGAGTTACTAAGAAAGTTAACAGTCCACGATTTACTAAGAAAGTTAACAGTCCACGAGTTACTAAGAAAGTTAACAGTCCACGAGTTACTAAGAAAGTTAACAGTCCACGAGTTACTAAGAAAGTTAACAGTTCACGAGTCACTAAGAAAGTTAACAGTCCAAGAGTTACTAAGAAAGTTAACAGTCCACGAGTTACTAAGAAAGTTAACAGTCCAAGAGTTACTAAGAAAGTTAACAGTCCACGAGTCACTAAGAAAGTTAACAGTCCAAGAGTTATGTCACAGACTGTATTATTATGTATCCTTATTATATTGTGTTTTGCATGAATGAAGAGTACCTGGCTAGCGGAAGGACTGTCTGAGCGATCGTCATGTGTTTTTTCATGCTTTTGGGTGAGATCGCTCATTGACGTAAGGGGAGAGAAAGTAGTGAATAAAAGGGAGAGCAAAAAGGTGAACGGGTGTTGTGTGCTAGAACTTGAACCTGAGGACTGTGGCTGTGAATGTAGGATGTTACTACGACACTTTGTTTCTTGACTGTGATTGTACTTATACCAGTTGTGACCATGGATTTACTATGGATCTATTAATTCTCTGTACAAAGTGTAAATAAAGTTATTGTTTCACAACTACTGTTGCTCGTATGAGTATATTGAAGAACCCACAATAACAACAAAGAATTCATGTTGTTACATATGGTGTCAGAAGTGGGCGTCTACTGTTACATATGATGTCAAAAGTGGTTGAAGAAGTGGTGCTACTGTTACTGATTCTACTGTTACATTGTCAGAAGCAATTGAAGAAGTGATGTTGTTACATTGGTAAATTATATTGAAGTCTGAAATCGTCAACGAAGTTACAGTGTTACTACAAGTGATCAAGAATTGTCACATTATCATTGTAAGCAGTTTTCAACGTTTTTGAAGTGGTCTTCCACTGTTTACCAAGTACGTCAAGTTCTTGAAAGTCATCTATCTACACTCAAGTCAGAAGGGTTGCTGTAGTCAAGTCAGACGTTTTGTTCAAGTCAAGTCATCAACGTGATAATTTTTATCACCTTATTTCGATATTGTCTCACCAATGTCGAGTAAATATCGTCTGTGTGTTTTTTCTGTTTGGATTTAGCCGATCAAGTCTTAGTGTTTCTTTTCTACTGTTTGGATTTAGCTGTTCAAGTTTTTTCTATATGGATTAGCTGTTCAAGTTTTTCTACTGTTTGGATTTAGCAGATCAAGTTTATTTTTGTAACTGTTCCTAAACTGTTCCTAAAGATGTCTTATCTAAAACTGGACAAATTTCTACTCTGTAACAGGCTACTAGAACTATTTTGAATTTTTTCAACTTTTTGGAATCAACAAAGTGAACTATTTTTTGGCCGTATATATGTACTATGAACTTTCTTGGATTACCAGATGTCAACTAAAACAAGCCAGAAACCAAGAAAGGGTATTGTAAATTAATTAACATTTCTCTATTGTCAACTAATGAATTTATATTTTATGTCATAGAAAATATATCAAAATGTCATGTTTTGAAGAATATCTAGCACTAGCGAGGGCGCAAGGCATTAAGAAGATGAATAAGCAGATAGCCTGGGCAACCAATCGACTTGAAAAAGACATAGAAGAAGCAAAAGAAGCATGGGACGAAGAAACAGACCAACCCCGACGAGCTCATGGAAATGTATTGAGAGAACTAGATGATGTGATAGAAATAGTGTGTAATAGATCAAGAGCTATTACAGACATGCAAAAAGAAGAAGAAATGTCAGATGGAGATAAAGTAGAAGAGACTGTACAACTAAAGGGAAAGCGGAAAAAAAGAAACAGAAAACAGAGAGCAGATAAAAGGGCTGAAACTTTGGAAAAACAAGTTGGCCTACATGAACTAGAATATAAACAAGAACTATTAGAAATGAAAGCTATAACAGACACAAATGAACCAAAATTAGAAAGTGAACAGACAGAATTTAAAGCAGAACTTGAAGAAGTAAATATTGGCAACCTTTGGAATGAAGAACAGAGTAACATAGTCCAGGAAGAATTGAAACCCAAGGATAAAACAGAGGGTGAACTTACTAATGATTTAAAGGTGACAGATACATTAGAATGTCTTAAGATTGACTCTTTATTAAATGATACGCAGGTACACGAGAATATTATTGAAAGTTGTATCGTAAGTCCATCAGAGAATGGCAGTCAACAAGAAATAAGTCCATCAGATAATGGTAGTAAACAAGAAATAAGTCCATCAGTGAATGGCAGTCAAAATGATTTAGTAAGCCCATCAGTGAATGGCAGTGATGATTTAATAAGTCCATCGGAGAATGGCAGGAATCATGATAAACTAATGATGATTAATGAATCAGTGAACTTAATAAGCCACAATGAAGAGAACGTACCTATTGAAGATTTACTTCGAAAATTGGAATCAAACTATAAAGAAGATATACTAGAACTCAAGAATAAATTTAACAAAGAAATGGAGAAATTAACACAGAAATTTATGTGTGAATTAGAATCAATAAAGAAGCACAAGGAAGTTAAGAAAGATGAAACAGTAACTAGAAACTATAATGTCACTAATGCACAGAATGAAAGTGAAAGAAATTTAGCAAACAATGAATACAGTCAACATGTTAATAAGAATGTCATTAATGTCATTAATGCACAGAATGAAAGAAAAAGAAATTTAGCAAACTATGAATACAGTCACCAAGTTTATAAGAAGCCAAAATCTAGATGTTTTTACTGCGGAAAAACAGGTCATTACCAAAATCAATGTTGGCATAGGTTGGCAAATCAGAGAAGAAACAATTATGTACACAGAAGGTCATATGAGAAATACAGTAATTTAAGAAATAATGTATCAAGTTCAAATCAGAATAACAAAAGTGTGAATAGGTATACTAATGGAAGTTACCGACGCAACACATATTATGAGAGGCCAAAGCAATGCCATAATATTTATATTAAATTGATTGATGAACCAAACGAACGTACACAAAGCAAGAAAACTACTGACGTTCAGAAACCAGAGGAGAATATTAAAACAAATGAAGTAACACAAGTTACACGAAATCTAGGAAATGATTATGGTAGCACAGCTAAAAGCTACAATTTGAGGGAGAGATGGCATACAGGTCATCGTCAACTGCACGAGAACGATTACTCATGCTATAGAGGATGCTAAGATAAATTATCAATCGACAGTTTATTAATATGATACAGTCTGTAACTGTAATATATAAATATCAAATAATGTGTTTGAGTAAACATAAATTGTGTACTATATCTAAAGAATGTAAACTGTATTATGTTAAACCTATTCTATACTATTAATTAACAGTGAATAAAGTAAATCAAGTAAAAGTTAGAGACTATTTATTCCGCATAACAATAAGACGGAAGTCTCAATGATGAATTGTATCAGTCGATACCTGTGAAAGGCAAGAATGTTGTGTTGTGACCTAGATATGACTGGAATGGGTCGACTAGGGGAGACAACAAAGTATATTACTCATGCGTGGTAATAACATACCTTGATGATAAGGAAGTTTTTTTTACCACATAGGATATAGTTATTTAAATTATGAGTTGAATTAAGTCTTTGATAATTTCAACTATGTATTATGTTTGGTAATAAGGTCATGTACCAGACTCGTTTGGTAATTTATTAAACTCATTTGTCTTGTTTATACTACAGTTATTGGGTAATTGAAATATTTTTTCCTCCTATGTGAATGTATATTGATGCATTAAATATTAAATATAATGCTTGTACATTTAAAGTTTTTGTTCAAAACACTGACATATTTTAATTATCACTGATATAGTCACTACATACTGTTGTATTTGTATGCACTATACATTTATGACTACAAGTGCTTAGTCTAAAATGAATATATTTTACTCTACTTTGAGTTGTACGCAATTTTTTGTTATCTGGCACATGATCCTGCCCTACCAATACTGTATTTATAAATTTTGTTGTCTGGCACATGATCCTGCCCTACTAATAATGTATTTATAAATTTTGTTACACAAAATTTTATTCGAAGGGGGGACGTGTCACAGACTGTATTATTATGTATCCTTATTATATTGTGTTTTGCATGAATGAAGAGTACCTGGCTAGCGGAAGGACTGTCTGAGCGATCGTCATGTGTTTTTTCATGCTTTTGGGTGAGATCGCTCATTGACGTAAGGGGAGAGAAAGTAGTGAATAAAAGGGAGAGCAAAAAGGTGAACGGGTGTTGTGTGCTAGAACTTGAACCTGAGGACTGTGGCTGTGAATGTAGGATGTTACTACGACACTTTGTTTCTTGACTGTGATTGTACTTATACCAGTTGTGACCATGGATTTACTATGGATCTATTAATTCTCTGTACAAAGTGTAAATAAAGTTATTGTTTCACAACTACTGTTGCTCGTATGAGTATATTGAAGAACCCACAATAACAACAAAGAATTCATGTTGTTACAAGTTACTAAGAAAGTTAACAGTCCACGAGTTACTAAGAAAGTTAACAGTCAAAGAGTTACTAAGAAAGTTAACAGTCCACGAGTCACTAAGAAAGTTAACAGTCCACGAGTCACTAAGAAAGTTAACAGTCCACGAGTCACTAAGGAAGTTAACAATCCACGAGTCACTAAGAAAGTTAACAGTCCACGAGTCACTAAGAAAGTTAACAGTCCACGAGTCACTAAGAAAGTTAACAGTCCATGAGTTACTAAGAAAGTTAACAGTCCACGAGTCACTAAGAAAGTTAACAGTCACGAGTCACTAAAAAGTTAACAGTCCACGAGTCACTAAGAAAGTTAACAGTTCACGAGTCACTAATAAAGTTAACAGTCACGAGTCACTAAAAAGTTAACAGTCCACGAGTCACAAAGAAAGTTAACAGTCCAAGAGTTACTAAGAAAGTTAACAGTCCACGATTTACTAAGAAAGTTAACAGTCCACGAGTTACTAAGAAAGTTAACAGTCCACGAGTTACTAAGAAAGTTAACAGTCCACGAGTTACTAAGAAAGTTAACAGTTCACGAGTCACTAAGAAAGTTAACAGTCCAAGAGTTACTAAGAAAGTTAACAGTCACGAGTCACTAAAAAGTTAACAGTCCACGAGTCACAAAGAAAGTTAACAGTCCAAGAGTTACTAAGAAAGTTAACAGTCCACGATTTACTAAGAAAGTTAACAGTCCACGAGTTACTAAGAAAGTTAACAGTCCACGAGTTACTAAGAAAGTTAACAGTCCACGAGTTACTAAGAAAGTTAACAGTTCACGAGTCACTAAGAAAGTTAACAGTCCAAGAGTTACTAAGAAAGTTAACAGTCCACGAGTTACTAAGAAAGTTAACAGTCCAAGAGTTACTAAGAAAGTTAACAGTCCACGAGTCACTAAGAAAGTTAACAGTCCAAGAGTTACTAAGAAAGTTAACAGTCCACGAGTTACTAAGAAAGTTAACAGTCAAAGAGTTACTAAGAAAGTTAACAGTCCACGAGTCACTAAGAAAGTTAACAGTCCACGAGTCACTAAGAAAGTTAACAGTCCACGAGTCACTAAGGAAGTTAACAATCCACGAGTCACTAAGAAAGTTAACAGTCCACGAGTCACTAAGAAAGTTAACAGTCCACGAGTCACTAAGAAAGTTAACAGTCCACGAGTCACTAAGAAAGTTAACAGTTCACGAGTCACTAAGAAAGTTAACAGTCCACGAGTTACTAAGAAAGTTAACAGTCCACGAGTTACTAAGAAAGTTAACAGTTCACGCGTTACTAAGAAAGTTAACAGTCCACGAGTTACTAAGAAAGTTAACAGTCCACGCGTTACTAAGAAAGTCAACAGTCCACGAGTCACTAAGAAAGTTAACAGTCCACGAGTTAGTAAGAAAGTTAACAGTCCGCGAGTTACTAAGAAAGTTAACATTCACGAGTCACTAAGAAAGTTAACAGTCCACGAGTCACTAAGAAAGTTAACAGTCCACGAGTCACTAAGAAAGTTAACAGTCCACGAGTTACCAAGAAAGTTAACAGTCCACGAGTTACTACGAAAGCTAACAGTTCACGAGTCACTAAGAAAGTTAACAGTCCACGAGTCACTAAGAAAGTTAACAGTCCACGAGTCACTAAGAAAGTTAACAGTCCACGAATCACTAAGACAAATCCAAACGCCTGGTCACCAGACATCAATGCTTCCACGCCCATTCGTCACGAACCGGAAATCAAGTGTCTTTAATGGACATGCGCACAGCCACATATCCGGTCCCAGACAAATGGGCATCCCAATGTTCCATTCTCAAACTAGCAGTCTTCACTTTGATGTATCCACTTTTTGTTTAAAGTCACGGCATTTTGATATATCCAATTTTTGTTCAAAGTCACGGCATTGTGATGTATCCACTTTTTGTTTAAAGTCACGGCATTTTGATATATCCACTTTTTGTTTAAAGTCACGGCATTTTGATATATCCACTTTTTGTTTAAAGTCACGGCATTTTCGTATATCCACTTTTTGTTTAAAGTCACGGCATTGTGATGTATCCACTTTTTGTTTAAAGTCACAGCATTTTGATATATCCACTTTTTGTTCAAAAGTCACGGCATTTTGTGTTTGAAGTTGCTGTATTTTAATGTATCTATTTTTGTTTAATAAGCTCATAGAATTTTGATGAACAGTAGGCCTACATTCTTTCTCAAAAGTAAAGATACATTTGATGTCTTTTTTTTTTTTTTTGCTGGAACTAACGCCATTTTGAGACTGTTTCTATACCATTTGTTTAAAACATTTGAAAACTACATCGCTACCTTTTCTACGAGCTCGTGGCTACGTCACAAAAAAACAAATTGTTCCATGTTACATTATATAATTTCAGACGACGTACTCATAATGTAAACCAGGGGTCTCCAAACTACGGCCCGCGGGCCGGATGCGGCCCGCGAGGTCCTCTTATCCGGCCCGCGGAGATCTTTTTGTTCACGGACAAAAACGTTTGTTGGTTATGGCTGAGGAACTTTGCCCAGAAAAATCAAAGACATGCCTGGAAGAAACTGGCCCCCGAACTGAAATTTGATAGTTAATGTGGCCCTCGGACTAAAAAGTTTGGAGACCCCTGATGTAAACAAATTGAAAATTAATTTTAAACTTTAAAAGTTCGATTGTGGAATTTTATACATCAGAGAATTTAAGAAAACATTCTTAAATTTAATTTATGTCAAGTAATTTAACGAAAGTTGCGTAACTTTACAAAATGGCAATTTAACACAAAAATCGTACATTTAAATGAGGTAATTGTACACAATATTCTTAACTTTAAACGCCAGCTAGTTATTTTTTTAAATAATATTTTTTAAATTAAATATTTACACGCGGTCCGTATTTTTTTTAGATATTTTTTGACAAAGTGATGATTCAGGGAAAAGCACAAAAAAAAAGCCAAAAAGATTGTAACACAATGCTTGTTAGATGTAAATGTTGTATGACAAATGACGGACACTAATTTGCAGGTTGCTACATGTTGGATCCATCATTTTGTCTAGTGATGAGCTAGTCAGATATTTTGACAGACCAACCCCTCCCCCACCCCCCCCCCCCCTCCTCAGACCTGGACCTCTCGGACCGGATATTAAACCCGCAGCGTTGTCACGTGACCGCATCAAGATGGATACCGCGAGGGCGAAGAGTTTGCTATAATTCACCCCACGGTCCTAATGAGCAGACGACGACAGCAGACGATGATTATTCCAAGACGGTCTGGGTGTGTGTGTGTGGGGGGGGGGGGGGAAGAATGGGAGGGAGGGGGAAACCAAAATTTGGGACTGGCCAATTTTTAAGAAAGAGGGAAAAAAAAACAAAAGAAGTCTAACAATGATTAATTTTTGAGGTAATGTACGAGATTTCGTGCCTTCAATCTCGGACTTTCACGCCGCGCGCGAGACTGGGGCGGAAGTGGGGTGAGGAATGGCGGGATTAGCCTTCATTTTGGCGCGCCCATTATGGGCAGGCGGGGCGGTAATTTGGAGTTTAAGGAGCGGAAAAATGTTTTCAGCAGTAAGTGATGGAATATGCGGGGTTGGGGCTTTGGTGGAGGGGAGGGTGGGTGTCGGGGAAAAGGGGTGGTGGGGATTTGGGTTTATGGGGACTGGGTGTGGTGGGGACTGGGGTTGGTGGGGACTGGGGTTGGTGGGGACTGGGGTTTGTGGGGACTTGGGTTTGGTGGGGACTGGGGTTTGTGGGGACTGGGGGTTGGTGGGGACTGGGGGTTGGTGGGGACTGGGGTTTGTGGGGACTGGGGGTTGTGGGGGCTGGGTTTGGTGGGGACTGGGGTTTGTGGGGACTGGGGGTTGGTGGGGACTGGGGGTTGGTGGGGACTGGGGGTTGTGGGGGCGAGGGTACTGGGGGTTGTGGGGACTGGGGTTGGTGGGGACTGGGGTTGGTGGGGACTGGGGGTTGGTGGGGACTGGGGGTTGGTGGGGACTGGGGGTTGTGGGGGCTGGGTGTGGTGGAGACTGGGGTTGTTGGGGACTGGGGGTTGTGGGGGCGAGGGTACTGGGGGTTGTGGGGACTGGGGTTGGTGGGGACTGGGGGTTGTGGGGACTGGGGGTTGTGGGGGCTGGGTGTGGTGGAGACTGGGGGTTGTGGGGGCTGGGTGTGGTGGAGACTGGGGTTGTTGGGGACTGGGGGTTGTGGGGGCGAGGGTACTGGGGGTTGTGGGGACTGGGGTTGGTGGGGACTGGGGGTTGTGGGGACTGGGGGTTGGTGGGGACTGGGGGTTGGTGGGGACTGGGGGTTGGTGGGGACTGGGGGTTGGTGGGGACTGGGGGTTGTGGGGGCTGGGTGTGGTGGAGACTGGGGTTGTTGGGGACTGGGGGTTGTGGGGGCGAGGGTACTGGGGGTTGTGGGGACTGGGGTTGGTGGGGACTGGGGGTTGTGGGGACTGGGGGTTGTGGGGGCGAGGGTACTGGGGGTTGTGGGGACTGGGGGTTGTGGGGACTGGGGGTTGTGGGGAATGGGAGTTGTGGGGACTTGGGTTTGTGGGGACTGGGTTTGGTGGGGACTTGGGTTTGTGGGGACTGGGTTTTGTGGGGACTGGGTTTGTGGGGACTGGGTTTGGTGGGGACTGGGGTTGGTGGGGACTTGGGTTTGTGGGGACTGGGGTTGTGGGGACTGGGGTTGGTGGTGACTGGGTGTGTCAGGGACTGGGGTTTGTGGGGACTGGTTAGTAGGGACTAGAGGTGTTTGGGACTGAGGGTAGAGGGAGGGGATGGTAGGGACTAGGGGTGTCGGGGGCTGGGCGTGGTGGGGGCTTGGTGTAGTGGGGTATGGGGGTGTCAGGGACTAGGGGTGTCGGGGGCTGGGCGTGGTGGGGGCTTGGTGTAGTGGGGTATGGGGGTGTCAGGGACTAGGGGTGTCGGGGGCTGGGCGTGGTGTGGACGGGATGGTGGGGACTAGGGGTGGTATGAAGTAGTGGTGGTGATGACAGGGTATTGTATGGATAAACACAAGTCTTAATCGTAAGAATAGTTAAAGAGAAACAAAAGGCAAGATTCAAGTTCAGTAACGCCATGATGAGTATTAATTGATTTATAGACCAATGCACGTGAAAAATTCGATCTTTCGTTCTCGGGTACTGGTGCTACCAAGAGCATTGTTCACGTTTAGGTCACACAATACTGTCACGCGAGTGTCACGTTAGTTCAGACGCCCCCTCCCTCACCCGTACATTATTACAAATTTTATATAAGTTGTTGCTTCACAGAAAAAAAATTCTTTTTTTTTTAAAAATGCAATAGCTGGAATTACCGACTTATTGGTAAGTCCGATACTCAGTGGTAAGGCAGACACTCTCATGTTATACTGACACTCCTGAGTAGGAAAGACAGACTTTTTGTGTGATACTGGCACTCCTATATGTATAGTGTAATACTGACACTCCGTGTTTACCCAATTGTCTAAGGCTTACACCCGTGTATAAACCTGTTTCAGACGGACACTCCGGTTAAGCTGATTCGAGTAACTATCACACAACTTGAACTGTAATGTTGAATGTAGACGACATAAGCATCCTTTTTATACTCAACTTTTGTTTGTAGATTACATGTATGTATATTTAGTCTTAATCAACAAAATTTCGTTTAATCAATTTCTTAGTCATGTCATTAATTAATTTTTTTTTTTTTTTTTTTTTTTTTTGTGTGCGCTAAATTATCTTCTTCATTTTCCCTACTACTAAGCACGTATATTTTATTTAGAAAAAATCTTTTCAGCAAAGCTATAGTGTGCAGGGGAGGCTACTGCCAACATTAGAACACAAGTACTAATTATAATTTATCCAGTTTTACAAAGAGGATGCATTTTAACGGGCGATAATTCATCCGATAAGGGGGGAGAATTCTAGAGAGAGAAATCTGAAACAATAGCAATCTCTTGAATGGAATTTTTTTTTTGTAAGGCTTGAAATAATAGGGGCGAGCTTGATGGGGGATAACTCGTATCAATTTCACAAACACCTGGCTGCCTGCACGAGTTAATGGCCTTGTGCGTTTACATTTTAGTTTAATAAATTGTGTCCCTTGAAATATTTTATGTAGATAATTTGACTCTCGGCTTTTAAAATTTTGACTTTATATTTTGTTTTAATTCCAGAAAATGCGCAGCTGTATTAAACAACTGATAAATCTTATAATAAACAGCAATTTTAATTATATAACTTCAATAACTTGCACACCATTATTATCTGTGACTTTATAACAATCCAAAAATGTACAATGCTGAGAATTTGTTATATTAAATTATGTAAGTGTAGAAGGTATAGGTCATAATGGTGGGGGGGGGGGCGTGATAATCTAAATATTTAAGAATACATAATTTATAAAATCTTTCAATTAAACGAATTGATTGTATCACGCTTTCATTAATGAAAAAGAAAAAAAAATGTTCAAAATATTGTAGTATAGCTTATATGATAAATTGTCACCATTGTAGTAGCTGACCCAAAATGTATTTCATCATGCCTACATTGATATTTTGTGTTGAATGTTTTACACTTTTTCACGAAATATACTCTCACTTATGTATGTTGATTTAAAAAAAAATTAAAATAGGAGTTGCTTCAATATAACAATTTCGATTCACAAGAAAATTCTGCATATATATTATATGTTTAGACATAAATGAAAATGTAGAAGAAAAGCAATAACATTTAGTGTTGCTTAATGCAAATCAGTCATAAGGTCACACTTCAACATATTATTTATGCATAATTCCTGCATATATTACAATAACAAATTAAATTCGAAATAGGAACCTAATTCAGTTTTAATTCTAATTATCTGGTATGTTTTTTTTCTTAATTAACTGTGATGGGGGGGGGGGGGGGGGACAAATCACCCCACTGCGAACACCCAGTAGAGGGAAGGGGTTAACGATGAGTGTCGACTTTTCTGAACTATGTGATAGTGTAAACAATACCACGTGACCCGCTCTCAGAGCTATAAATAAATAAATTTAACTCTCTATTTAATATGAACAAAAACCAAAAATAGTTTTTTTAAAAAAAAACAAAGACGAATAGGTTTTTTTTTTAGTACTTAGAAGCGACCTCGTTACTATTCGTGGTGAAAAAGAAACTGTTTAGCCTCGTTTTGAATAGTACAACAACAACGTCATTGACCTTAATCAACAACAGCACGAGACGAGTGAAACAAGGTCGCTGGTGTAAACAAGATCGTTAAGGTTGTACGTCACTGCGCTCGGCTTTAAATCGATGACGCCAGTGTACAATGACGTCACAGCCACATGAAAAACAAGGATGTCTTTTATGAAAAAAAAATTGGACGCTTAAGATAAGTTGGTGGATGTTGTTGTTGCCATGACTAAATTGAAATGTGGTTCCAGTTTTTATATTTACTCAATAACTTCACAACATATTTGTGTTCTAGATTCTTTCCTCTTCTTAGTACATTTAAAAGACTTTAGTCTTGAGTCGTTCATTTTCGTAGTAAATTCACAGACTTTCGGAAATGAGTCTTTCATTCTTAGTAAATTCACAGACTTTCAATTAGTCTTTCATTTTCTTAGTCAACAATTTCACTGATTTTTGTTTAAAATTTCAACCTTCAATAACATCTTCTTACCCAATGACCAATCGAACTAAACGAGTTAGGTCTTGTTTGTTTTTAAGAGTTCGCTACATCTGAAACACGCACAATGCCTTTTAATTTCCTTCATGCCGGGTATCCATTTGAGCTGAAGACGTTCAAGTAAGCTCCTCGAACTGAATCAGGTAACTTTCTGGTTACTCTACCTAAGCTCCATCAACCGATCGTTCAGAATGCTTGTGTTACCATCCTTCAATATTTAAAAGGATAAGAATAGCTATTTTAAATTACAAACGTTTTGGGCTTATATCCATTAAAGTTTAATCCGACATCGTTTGGACCATTTAATCTCGCTGTCACCTGTACACCAAGAATAATATAATTCATTCTTCTTCTTCTTCGTTCTTAATTTTTAGTGTTGGCAGGGATCGAGCCTTATCTGCCAGAGGGTTTGAACTCGAGACTTTTTTTTTCGAATTTATCAACCATGAGCTTTTGCCGACTCGACCACACCTCCATCACAATTAAGGATTACAAGTCAACTGTTTTTGCGCCATTGAGGCAATTGACTCTGATTTCAGCCTGCTTTTGGATTTGCTTCCATAGCCTTTGTCCAACCAAGGCAGCAGTTGTTCGATTATGGAGTTGTCTCTCCTAGAAGAGTGGGTACGAACTCGAGACTTTTCGGTTCAGCAACCATGAGCTTTACCGACTCGACCACGCCGACCCCTTAATTCATTCAAATGGTGCATTATTTCCACTTCCCGGAACCCCACTCTCAGAGTAGTTTAATAAATTATGTTCATGTAGGCCTACATTTCAAACATTTAATTTTATTATTTAAGTTGATTCCATATTCACCTTTGTGTTGATTCGCTAAGGACCTATCAGGTACCGAGAAAATAATTTCGATTGAATAAAAAGTCTAGTTAAGAATACACAAGTAGACACACAAACATACACACACAAAAACATATATATATATATTATATTATATTATATATATATATATATATATATATATATATATATATATATATATATATATATACATACATACATATATGTATATATATATATATATATATATATATATATATATATATATAATATATATATGTATATATATATATATATATATATATATATATATATATATATATATATATATATATATATATATATATATATATATATGTGTGTGTGTGTGTATGTATGTGTGTTGTGTATTGTGCGTATGTCTAAATATCTTATATTTAAAAGTTGTCTATAAATTGACACACTACAATACCAGGAACACATTATATTCCATAGCCCTAACCCTAGCCCTATTTATATATATATATGCAAATTGCTTTGTCTTGGACCCCATGTACGGAAGCTATTAACTTAAGTGCGGGAAAACATCCGGCCAATTACCGAATCCGCCCCCCCCCCCCCCCCCCCCCCACACACACTCTACCCTAAAACAGTGTTCGTTAATATAATAAGTTTCATCTTTCCCTGTCCCCCAGTATGATCCCTAAACAGAGCGTCGCCAATTTTTAGCACCGCAAAGTCCTGTGGCGCAAGAGCCAGTGTTGGCTAATGTCTCGATGAAAAATACAAAATTTTCCGCATATTTTTCGCCCCCCCCCCCCCCCCACTCTGCATCGAGATCTGCAAGCTGTGTCCAACATGGAATTAGGGTCCCCCCCCCCCCCCCAGCAGGATATTTGCACGTGTGGTTTGTCCTCTTTTGATCGCGTTCATTGGTGTTGGCTCTTTTAGAAAGTCCCGCCTGGATCCCCCTCAATCTACAGACATGAAATCCACGCGCGCTGTAAATGAATGAAACGCTGCGCAGCAAAACGTACCCTGCAGCGCGGCGCAGCGACCGCACCGTTCTCCTTTCGGTGTAGCTCGTAGCGGGAATCCCCGAATTTTTCAACTTCGCCTCCCTGCAATGCGCATCTTGTTAGCGTCATCCAAACCTAGTTTGTCACAAAACATTTCCGAAATGCTTCCAAATATACAAGCAGGATCGACCCGTGGGTTGAAACCTCCCGAATGACCCGTAACAATTTATGCGCCACATTGCCCGTGCGTAGGTAGTTGAACCAAGCGCTTAATTCCATCATGGTAATGGTCTCTAGGACCAGACCACCGTCTCCCGCTTGCTTCAAACTGCTGAAATTTACATATAGCCCCCACAGCCGCAATTAAATTAGTGGTGTAACGTTGTTATTATGAAAACTAATGAGCATCTTAGCGGCGTACTCTAATGGCGGTTTTATGGAGTTTTTATAGCCTCGTTCTGGTTCCTAAACTAGATTGTGGTG
>NW_026731868.1:22500-58225 GCF_028476545.2 Physella acuta
GTTAAAACATAGAGGATGTGACCTAGGTCAATAGGTGTACATGGGGGTTAAATATATATATATATATATATATATATATATATATATATATATATGTATATATATATATATATATATATGTATATAATATATATATGTATATATATATATATATATATATATATATATGTATATATATATATATATGTATATATATATATATATGTATATGTATATATATATATATATATATGTATATATATAAATATGTATATGTATATATATATATATGTATAAATATATATATATGTATATATATATATATATGTATATATATATATATATATATATATATATATACATATATATATATATATATATATACATATATATATAAATATATATATATATATATATATATTTATATATATATATATATATATATATATATATATATATATATACATATATATATATATATATATATATTATATATATATATATATATATATATATATATATATATATATATATATATATATATATTAAGTACTTTTATTTTCAATTATAAAACACATACAATAACATCAACACAATTTTGATGATTTACTAAGATTAAGCAGGAATAAAGCAGGAGTGATCTCCCCTAAACTTTTTCGAATATTCTTATACAACACTACGGGGGATGGCAACTCGGGATACAGACATGATTTTTAATACAATTGTAATAACTCTAACTTTTTAAAATATAATCGAATCTCGAAGAAAAAAAGAATCGCGCACCGAGTGAACGGCAAACAATGTGTATGTAAGTACTATGGATTCATATGCGTTTTTTTGAGAAATTGAAAATAGTGTAAATTACTACTTCCGGTCAACGAAAATTACTCACAATTTGACAGAAGGCAGACAATTAGATCTTTTTGCTTAGATTTGAAAATTTCTCTTAAGGATCTGAAACAGTACTCAAGTTATAGGCTTTTGAAATATTGAAAAAAAGTAGATTAAGTTCCACTTATCGAAAATCGCAGTTGATACAGAACTACAAATTTGATATAATACTTACATATGAAATTTCATTAACCTAGCTGTAACGGTTATCGTGTTCACATGCACACATACATACGGAGAGGATTGCAAAATTGTTTTTCCGACTGAGGGAGGTGTAAAACATCGACATTTTTTAAAATCTCGAATTTTAGTACGATTACAATAATTCCTCTATACTTTGTATACAAGTAAATTAGCATTTTTTAATTTATTTATTTATTTATTTATTTTTTACTTAATTTTTTTTTTTTTTTTTTTTTTTTTTTTTTTTTTTTTTAAATACTTTTATTTGCAATTAAAACAAGTACATCAACATCAAATTTTTTAACATAATTTTGAACACCAAATGAAAACGAAAGGTTTTGCAAATGTACATAATGAATATTTACATGAAGTCATGTATTTGATTATAAAAAAAAATTGCAAAGGATGACAGTAAAAGGGGTGAAGGTCAAATGAAAGTGTCAGAAGTCTGGGTGGGGAGAGGAAAGGAAATTTTTCAGAGAGGGTCAATGGGACAGTGAAGCATTTTCTATGTAGGGAAACAACTTAAGTTGACTAGTTGAAAGGGTGTTGTAGTGGTCGCATTGAGTTTTCAAAAGTTTGCAGTGTGAAAGATGAGGGGAAAGAGACAAGATTTAGAACTTTAAATAAGTTCTGGATATTGATGTTGCGGTGGGTGGTGGGGTCGTTGGAACAGTTAAAGGGATTGTGGGGTTATCATGTCTGGGGGTAAAGTGGATAGAGGGGGAGAGAGGAGGGGGTAGATTTTTTTTATTTATTTTTATTTTTATTAATTCAATTGTTTTAAACATTTAAATCAGTAATAATAATATATTTGATAGATTTTACATAGCATCAAAGACATGAACAATGAACATCAATTGCATATATAATAATCAAAGGGAAAAAATAAAATGGCATAAGAACTAGATTAAAATAAGGTGTGCAAACTAGGTTTCTCTTCACTGCTTAGTTTAGTGTGCTGCGGAGTCAAAAGTTCACACTGTAGCCACCCATGGACAAAAATAGAAACGACTGTAGGAGAAGGGTCTCTGTAATCACGTACTGATCTATCATTCCAAAACTTTCCATGACATAAAATTGACCCTTGGCAATGAGGGCACGCTACCTTGAAATGTCCACCAGTCCGGTTGAGTGTGGGGGGGGGGGGGGGAGTGTGTGTGTGTGTGTGTTGGGGGTGGGGGTTGAGGTGGGTATCTCTTTCTACCATTCAGGTTGTGCATTTTAAAACCCGGGAAACAGAAGACTGTTCTAATGTTAATTTACTTGGGGGCTGATCGAGTGATGTTTGGCTTGAGACTGTCTAAATTAAAATTAATACTTTATTTATTTCTTTCCTGTATATTTCTTTTTTTTTTCTAAGTTAAGTGAGAGTTCCCAGTCTATGTCTTAGCTTTGCTTGAAATATTTCTTTTAACTCGATGTCCGTGTATTTTGTGAAAAAATATCTGACTTTATTCCTAATTTGCCATATAGTCGATCTATAAATAGCCATTGCTACTAGTCTGTTTTCGTCTTCTGTTCTTTGTCTAGTCGTGTTAATTAAATTAAGTGTGATTGCTTTATTTGTTGTGGCTGTTTGATTGGTGGTGTTTAATATTTTCGCAAGTGTTTGCTTTGTTTTCTGTACTAATATACAATCTAAATAAATGTGTTTCTCAGTTTCTTGTATATTTTGTTTACACGTTTGACATGTTATTTTAACATTTTGATTTGACTTTGTATTTCGTGAAACTGGAGTTGTGTTAAAAATCAGTCTGTATGCTATTTCCCTTTCTTTTGGTGTAATGCGTTTATTATGTAGGTTTCTAAATGTATCTGTAATGTCTATTATATTGTGTTCCCTGGCCCAACTAATTCTCGTGTATAAGGGTGTCGCTTGTTGTTTGATTAGGATGTCGTATATTTTTTTTGTGTCTTCCCCAATAATGCTTTTGTTTCCTTGGAATGTTGCTAGCGTTTCTTTATAAAAGCTGCTTATGTCATTTCCCCCATAATGTGGTGTTATGATGTTTAGTTTTAAAATGCTCTTTATGTTTAACCCAATGTAGTATTGTGCTAATGGATGATAATGTGGTTCTATCCTTATTCTATCCAGGTGTTTTAATCGGAAGGTGTTTATTTTAGTTTGAATGTCGTGTAGCCCTATACCTCCATTTAATTTATTTTGTATTAAGGTTTTGTGGCTAATGTTTCTAATCGTATTTTTGAAAATGAACTCTCTAATGTGCTTGTTTGTTTTTTTAATAAATGAGTTGGGTATTGTAGAGTTCGTCGCTACGAAAATTATTTTTGGAATGATATATCTGTTTACTAATGCAGCTCTGGCAAAAATGGTTGTATTGCAGTATTGGTATTTTTCCAGATTGTGATTTATTTTATTTTTCAGTGTGGTCCAAGTTTCTTGGTCGTTTATTGTGAGATCGCTAGTATAGGTTATTCCATAAATTTTGAGTTTGTCAGTTATTGTTATGTCTATGTGATAGTTATCTTTACCTTTCCATTTACCTATACCCATTACTTTTGATTTTTCTGCGTTTATTTTTTCCCCCGCTCCCTTTCCCAAAGTTGTTGAATTTTTCTATTACAGTCTGTATTGCTTTTTCTGTTTGTACTAAGAAAGTAGTGTCGTCTGCGTATGCAAGTATTTTCTTGCCTACCGTGTTTGGAATGTACAGTCCTTTAATCGAGTTGTCCTGTCTGATGTTTTCTAGTAGGGGTTCTAAGCTTAGGATGTATAGTAGGGGAGATAAAGGACAACCTTGTCTAACTGATTTCTGTATGTGAAAAGCGCTTGTAAAACTGTTGTTTATTAATAAATGACTATGTGCATTGTTATATATTATTTTTATCCATGTTTTAAAATAGTGTCCTAGGTTGTAAGCATCTATTGTTTTTATTAACCATGTATGATCTACTCTGTCGAACGCTTTCTGTTGGTCGATGCTAAGAATCGCTAGTTGTGTGTCTTTCTGCGTGCTATAATGTATGATGTCTCTGATTAAGTGCGTGTGGTTGTGTATGTTTCTACCTGGTATGCTATACTGCTGATCGGGGTGTATTAATTTAGATATGAAGGGTTCGAGTTTCTTAACTAAAGTTTTTGTCAATATTTTATAATCACTGTTAAGTAAAGATATAGGTCTGTAATTTATAATTTTTGTCCTGTCCGTATCATTTTTGGGAATGAGTGTTATATATGCCCTGTTAAAATCTGTAGCACAGTCCTCTCTTTCATGTATGTCCTGAAATGTAGCGTGTAAAAGGAGTATTAAGTCATTTTTGAAGGTTTTATAAAATTCATTGGTTAGTCCGTCTGGTCCTGGAGCTTTATTTAGTTTTAGTCCGTCTATAGTCTTGGATATTTCCTCTTTAGTAATTGGCGCGTTGATTTTGGTACAGTCATTGTTGTCTAGCCTTGTTGTGTACTTAAGATAATGTTCTTGTATTTCATAGTCTGTATCTTCCTTATTGAAGAGGTTTTGATAGTATAAAGTAAACTGACGTTTTATACTTTCCAGGTCATTTGTTATAGTCCCGTCGTCATCTGTTATGCTACATATCTGTTTACTGTTGCAGTGTATTTTTTCCAAAATTATGTTGTAATGGGAGGGGTCTTCGTTGCCTATCATGTCTATTCTACTACGTATTAGCGCTCCCTTGTGTCTATGTGTTTGTATTTTGTTTAATTCTGATTCTACTTTTTCAATTTTGTCCTGCGATGCATTATGACTGATTAACGTATCTAGTTGTCTGTCTAGTAGTTCTTCCATAATTTTCCTATCTGTGTTTATTTGCCTTGCTATTTTGATAGAGTATTCCCGTACCATATATTTAAAATCTTCCCAGAGCTCTAGTGCATGTGTGTTTGATGCTCTCTGTGTGAATTCTGATGCTAGCTTCCTTATTTCTGTGATGTATTCGCTATTTTCTAGAAGCGTGTTGTTGAGTTTCCAATATGTATTCTTTGTTCTGTGAGTGGGGTTAATTTGTAGTTGAGCAATAACTGTTTTGTGGTCTGTAAATGTAAGTGTCTGAGCGAGGTGTTTTACTTTGTTTACCGTTATGCTTTCATGAGCATATATTCTGTCTAGCCTAGCTGCGCTATGATGTGTTCTGCTGTAGTGTGTTGTTTCAGTGAAATTTAGTGTATTCTTGTAGGTGTCTTTTAAGCTTGTCGTTTTTATTATATTGTTTAATGTATTAATTTGTTCTTTATCGTGTTTTAGCCTTTTCGTTTTCCTGTCATTTTGTCCTATTAGGTCTGTATCATCAATGACCATATTAAAATCACCTGCTAAAAGTATCGTCTTGTTTTTGTATTCGGTATTTATAAGTTCATTAAGCGTGTGGTAGAAATGTTTTTGTTCTTGTTTATGTGTTGGGGCGTATATATTGATGATTGTTATTTCTGTTTTGTCAATATCCAATGTGATGCATGCTATCCTGCCCTGTTTATCCGTGTATGTACTTTTAATTTTGTGTTTGTCTGATGTACAAAGTATACTGGTTCCTCTGCAGTTGGAACCAGTACTGTGCAGTGAGTTTTTAATACCGATATATGCATCTAGTTTATTTGCCTCTTCTGTAGTTCCAATGTTAGTTTCCTGTAAAAGTAAGATGTCAATATTGTGTTTATTTATTATGTTGTTTATATGATGTGTTTTGTCCCTAGCCCCCCTGATGTTCAATGTTGCCAGAGTTAGCATGAATTATTTGGGGTTTTCTTTCGAACATCTGTTTCTGGAGGGCTGGATGGTGGTGGTCTTTTAACGCCAAACTTTCCAGCCGCTGGTTTGCTATCCCATTGGGCCCTGGTCACGGCCCTTTGAGGTGGCTTTACTGTAGGTAATTGTTTTTTACTTGAACTGATTGCTTGACTATATGACAGTTGACCTGATACCTTTGTTGCTGATATACTTTGTGAGCTTTTAATTTCCTTTAGCGGTTTCGTTATGTTTTCTGAACTAGTGTTATCTTGAAGAATATCATTTATTGTTTCGTCGACTGCCTCCAAATTTTCTTGATCCCCATCTTTTTGAGACCCTGTTACTATGGAATTTCTGGTCGCTATTGTCTCCATGGCTTCGGCCTCTATGGTGGTTTCTGCTACGCTTTCGCTAACTTGCTGCGGTGCTACAGTAGTATGATGTGCTTCAGTTTGGCCATCTACTACAAAGGCATCTTCTACCTCTCTAAGCCTTGCTTCTCTAAGCATTTCATTTTGTCTTTCTCCGTCAACATTATAACTGTCCCAATGCTTTAAGAAATTTCTATTGTTACTTAGATGCTCCCTAACTTCTTCTTTATCATTTGCATCCCAAGGCTCAATTGCCCTGTACTGTCCGTCTACTAGCTGGACGCCGTCAAGAGCGCGAGTCCTCAAATGCTCACACATTTTAGGCAGGTGCCTGTCTGTGTTGCAGTGGCAACATTGCACCCTCCTCCCATTGAGGATTATAAGGACTCTGCTTTCTTTGTTGGCCTCATTTGTAAGTATAATATAGTGTGGGACACTCTCCACATCTTCTTTTTCCAGAGAGATGGTGAATTGGACCACATTTGATTGGTCTATTCTCTTAAATGTTGGTGTTGAGTCCTGACTGCTTATAGATTTCAGAATCGCCATTATATCATCGTCACTTGTCTTGGAAGGCAGCCATTTCAGCATGCCCCTTTGCCCAGATTTATCGGCGTGGGTTATTGATATTCTCTGCACTCTGTATCTGGATGTTACCCCAGGTGGCAAATCTCTGTGAAATTCTTTTAGGTGCATTTTCTCATATAGTTCCTTTGATCTAATGGTAACATACCATTTACGCAATGTCCCGTAGTTATACAGACCTTCAAATTCAGCTGGTGATAGGCTACATAACATACATAGCTCTCTTTTTAGTTCGTCAGCTGTGAGGGTAGCTAAAGAAAAACCCTCTTCTATGAAAATCTCTAGAGTTTTTGGCGCATGTCCTGCCAAGCCAAACTTAGGCAGGAATAGCCGTTTGATGTATTTTTCCGACATAGTTGTGCGTGAGGCCCACCCGTGGCCAGGCAACACACACAAGAAATAAAAAAAGTACTTACAATGTATAAAATGTGAAGAAAAAAAATAACACACACACACAAGGTTCCAAATGGAAATACACACAAGTTTAAATAAGTAGAGATGAAATAAATCCAAAGTCACTGTCACATCAGTTGTTTTAAATATCTAAATACCTTTTACTTAATTTAATATAAGTAAATAATTAACGAATGTAGAAATCGCCAAATACATACATGTTTACAGTATAAGTAATTTTGAAAATTAATTACTAGAAAGGTTTTAAAAAATCATAAATAGAAATAATAAAAAAGCAAAGTTATTTTTTTGTTTCTAACTTCAAGGCCACTCACAACCTTAATTTTTATAAACATTATCTTGGAACTAATATTCAATATGTTCCTTATTTAAAATTGATACGGTTAAAAACGTATAACTTTACTTTAAATGTTCACATTAAAAAGAGTTAAGTACCCTTACAGACCAGTACGTACTTGGGGCAGATAAAGAATGCATCTATTTCTCTGATATGGGTGTATGCTAGGACACAGTGGTCAGCCACGTGGATCGAACTCACGGCTTTTGGGACAAGTTATTGTACGTTTTACCACTGGACCAGCTCGTCATGGTAGTACTTAAAACTCATTAATTAACCTAATTTGTTATGTATAAAATGTTAGTAAAGATCTACTGAAATAACAGTTGACTTTAAAAAGATCTTATAACTTTCTCCAAATATTCACATGTCAGACTTTGCCAAAGTGAGTGGTTGTCATTCTATAGAATACCTAGGCAAGTAGATCTCAGTAATACAAATGACTAACATATATACATGTTCCTATTATATATATTTACAACGAGCCGACGACCCGCGGCGTATCAAACGCCGCTATTTAGTTGTTTTATTTTCTACTTTTCAGTAATTCATAATTTGTGAATTCGACAGTACCAATGCTGCCACTGAAAATATTTGCTTTAAAACACTAATCCCCCCACCCCTTTCCCCTAACCCCTACCCTAAACGCCCCCCCCCCCCCCCCCCTGAAAGCAGCCTCCCCTTAGTTACCTCCTGTAAGTTTAAAATAGTTTCAAACTAAATTATCTGCCCCTAATAGCCGTCACTAAACCCGGCTCTACGATTTGTAAACATTTAAATTTCGAAGTGTCTACTCGGAATAAGATTTTTCGGCAAACGATAGTTCTGCGCATGCGCAGTGACCTATGGCTAGGGTTAGAGCTAGAATGAGGGTTAGGGGTAGGATTAGGGATAGGGTTAGGGTTAGGGATAGGATTAGGGCTAGGGTTAGGGATAGGATTTGGGCTAGGGTTAGGGATAGGGATAGGATTAGGGATAGGGTTAAGGATAGGATTAGGGTTGGTATTAGGGTTCTGCGGTTGTAAACACACGCATGCGCAGTACCATCGAAAACATCGCCGCTAAGTCGTAATTTCTCTCCATTGCGCATGCGTATCGCATGCGTATCTTATTCCGACTAGAATCGGCCTTTAAATTTAGCGTGACCACAGCTCACCAGACCATGTGGGGGTGGGGTGGGGAGTGGTAGTGATAGTGATAGAGAGAAAGAGAGGGGACTGCAAGGAGGCGCTTGCAGCTTGTTTTCTAACGTCTCCCAGAAGAGAATTATATATAGAGATATATAGATATTGATAGGCTATTGGCATATATATATATATATATATATATATATATATATATATATATATATATATATATATATATATATATATATATATATATATATATATATTTATAAAATTGTGTAAAAAGAGGAAATATAATATTACGCTTGTATTTATATAGCGTATATAGAATTTAAATAATTATTTATTTATTTGCAATGATTGCGTGCGCGCAATTTTTGCCCTGTTTTAAAATTGGATATCGAATGAACTTTTGACACCTTTCACCTGTGACTTTTCCAAAGTATTTTTGACAATACGAACAGTTTAAAACAACACTTCACTCCGACCACACACCAAAAAAAAAATTGTCCGCGAACTTGTCGATAAATGAAGCAGAAACGTTAGCAAAAGGTAAATAAATAAACTGATAGGCGGACAGGGGCAGGGAGACAACTCATTTTAGAGTGAGTTCCCCCCCTTTCCGGATGAACTTCTTACGGCATTCGCGTCCCGCGCGATATTAGCCCCGTGATGAATTCGAATTGTGCTCGTGCGCTGCCCGCGCCCGGTAGGGGGCGCTGTCTCGACGGGTACCGCTGGAATTCTGGGTACGTTACAGCGTCCCAGTGGCGCCATTGGCTTGGTTTACGTTGATAAGCATGCCGGGGGAAGCCATGTTTCGTCAAAATTGGAGAAAATTTAACTAATTTCACTCGATTTTCTTGTAATCTTCACCCTAATCAAACCGCCTTTTTACCTTCACGACGGACGTGGAAGGGGAGATAAAAACACACCCCAGGGGGGCGCGTCGAATCGTTTGATGATCTTTTTATGTGTGTAACATTTTTTTTAAAGAATTATTATTTCACCGACCGCCCTTTCTTTTTAGACGGTTTGTTTCGTTTATTTCTGTTTTTCAAGTCGCGGGTCCACAATTTTAAACACAACCGCCATCTTTATGGTGCAGTTCTGTTTGTACCGGTGGAATAATTATTTTTAATTATTTTTATGGACGTTAAAAAAAAATAATTCACAAACATTTTTTTTTTGCTAGCAAAAGTCGGATTACGCTAAATATTTAACTGGAGAAGTAAGGTTACAATTTTATTTGCTTTTTCTTGAGGACTGTATGCTGATTCCCTCCCCTGCTCCTCTTCCACCTTTACCCTGTTATTATCTTTGTATCGTACTTTTATTTAATAAAAACAAAATGTACCTCGTTATATTACTGAACTGGGACGGAGTGGCCTAGCGGTAGAGAGCTGGAATGCTAATCTGTAAGTCTCGAGTTCGAATTCGGGGTTCAAGTCAGTAGTCCACCCAGCTCTGATGGGTACCCAACTTAAGTGCTGACCAAATTATCCCTTCATATGCCGAGGTCACAGAAACAAGTGAACTCTACTTCACTTGCCCCGTAGACCGTCAGGTTTGAAAGAGGAATTTACTTACTATACTTCTTAACTATTCTTCCATAAGAAGCCCGCTAATCGACCATTTACTCGTTATCCAGTAACTGACGTTATATTATTTAAATTGTCATTAAAATATTTTTCCGGGGAATATTGGTTTTATAATTTCTTTTTTTTTTTTAAAAAGAGCGCTTCAATAAATGGTAGTGAAAATTCAATGTCCAATGGTCAAATTTAATCAAAATAACTTTCAACACAAGAGATTTAATTAAATATTTGAAGTTAGACCAATATTTTTTAGACAAAGAATTATGCGAAAACTGAAAAAAAAAAAAATTTTAAACTTTTTTTTTTAAATTCTGTCAAACACAAATGTTTGTTCGTCTCTATTTTTTATTTTATTTTATTTTATTTTATTTTATTTTATTTTATTTTATTTTATTTTATTTTATTTTATTTTATTTTATTTTATTTTATTTTATTTTATTTTATTTTATTTTATTTTATTTTATTTTATTTTATTTTATTTTATTTTATTTTATTTTATTTTATTTTATTTTATTTTATTTTAAATTTATGTATTTGTTTATTACTGAACTATTTGAATACATCTTAAGCACTAGTTATATTGAACGCAGTATGATATTCTTCTCAGTTTTGTGTTTGTATACGCTGGTCAAACCTCATTGACTGGCGAAGAACTATGACAACAAAACAATCGTTGACCGGCTTTTAAGACAAATCTTCAAACGAAGCTTAATTTTTTTTTTTTTTTTTTTTTTTTTTTTTTTAAAATTTCAAATCATACAACTTTAATTCTTTACAGCATACTATCTAATTGGATAAAGACGCTGTTTTCGTAATTCCTTTTTACTCTTGCAGGTGAGTTCATATGGTGTGAGTGCACGTCTCATTGCCCTGGTCTTCTTTTGTCTCAAGTCCTTGGGTTTGTGAGCCTTCATACGGTAGAATTTACCTAGGTTAACCTTCTGTGTCTGGTTGATGACAGTGAGGACACGAGCAACTGATTTGCGCACAGTGTAGATCTTAGCTGATTTAGCTGCAGCCCCACCAGTTACTTTGGCAACACGAAGGGTCTGCAGTTCATTTTTTAGCTCATCGAGCTGTTTCAGAAGTTCTTCCTTCTTTTTGCCACGGAGTTCCTTAGCCTTGACTTTGGCCATCGTAGATGAGTTGAAGCTGAAAAGGATTGGACGTGGGAATAGACGTGACGAAGCTCTATTTTTTGACGTAATGTTTTCAATTTTTAAACTAAATCTCTTTTCATTACATCGGAGTTTGTAAAGATTCGTAGTAGTGGGTACGTTTAAAGTAGCATAAAATTATTTTTTACTATATTTTAAATGATAAAATTGGGTGGGTTTTTTTCTTTTTACTTTATTTTTTGCTAATATTAATAGATTAACAGTGTTATATATTGTACTGATTAACAACTATTTTTTTTAAAGAAAAAGAGAAAAAAACGTACAATTAAACAATGTTTTTTATTATTTCCCTTTTTTGAAGGGGAATCAAATCAGTTAATAACTTAAAAAGACGTTTTGAAAAGTAGCTTTAAACTGTATTTTAGCAGTTCCTTCGCATTTTAAAAATAAATTTAAAAAATAGATTCTAATCGATATTGAACACTGTCCTATTTTTTTTTTAAATCCAGATAAGAGGTGATGATGCTGCTGCCGGCTTTTTAAGAGTAACGTAACGCTCCCTCTTCAAACCTGACGGTCTACTGACCCGGATTCGAACTTACGAGTTAGCAGTCCAGCTCTCTACCGCTAGACCACTCCGTCCCACTTTTTAAGTTTGATTTTTAGATTTTTTTGACAATGTGCTTTAGAGCAGGGGTTCCCAACCTTTTTTTTTTTACTCTAGAGCACATTCTAAAATATCGGTAGGATGGCGGGCACCACCTATTTTAAATCGACAAACTCCTTCTAGAGGCGTAGCGACCCTTCCCGTCACCCGGGAACAAAACTTTCGATTTGCACCCCCCCCCCCCCTCAAACTTTCGATTTGCACCCCTCACCCTCAAACTTTCGATTTGCACCCACCCCTCAAACTTTCGATTTGCACCCACCCCTCAAACTTTCGATTTGCACCCCCCCCCCCCCCACCTCAAACTTTCGATTTCCATCCCCTTCAACCTTTCAATAATGTTTATGAAATAAATTCTGTCTCTGTCGAATAGTGAGAGGCGGGCACATACGAATCGTTCGGCGGGCACGGGGTTGGGAACCCCTGCTTTAGAGGATGGGGGTGTGGGGTGGGGGAGTAGAACATTTTTTTAAAACAAAAACAGTCTGACACCATTTATAGACGACCCTTCAGTTTAAATTACTTCTCAAAAAGCTTTTCAATGTTGCATATTGTATAATTTGTAATCCCAGTCGTTTCAGGAACCCGATTCCTCTATACGGGCAGGCATGTGCTGATTAGCTTCCATAGATCAACAATCTGCTGTTGATTGGCTTTCAACAGATCAACAATCTGCTGTTGATTGGCCTTGCATAGAACAGCGCCGCGTATATTAGCCTCACCGAGATAAGGTAAACAGCCGAACAGCGAAAACAGCGTCATGTCATCAAAGTCATGCAGTGACGCCCCCATAGACTGGCTACTTACATAGTCAAAACGCGCCGTGCGTCGTGAAACAATAGACGTTTCGGCTTAATGTCTTCATCAGATTTCTAAATATTACACGCCACTTGTATGGGGGTAAAGCTAATTGTTGGTAGGGTTTTATAAATTTTAATGAAGAATGGCTGCGGTTTTTTTTTTTTACTTGAAAAAAAAAAACATGGTAGCTCTATTGAACACCTGAGGTTTTATGGGCGTAAAACTAGAACTGTTTGTAAATTTTAATGAACAGTGACCTTGGCTTTTTCGATTTCATAAATATTGTAGTTCAGTAGGACTTGTTTTTCGTATTTTTCAACGCAGACCTGGCATAATAAAAACTGCTTATGGCCTAGATTCTAGACAAAATCTGGGCTAGACAAAATCTGGGCTAGACAAAATCTGCGCTAGACAAAATCGACATAGACAAAATTTGGCTTTGACAAAATCTGGCCTACATAAAATCTGGACTAGACAAAATCTGGTCTAAACAAAATCTGGTCTAGACAAAATCTGGTCTAAACAAAATCTTGCCTAAACAAAATCTGACCTAAACAAAATCTGGTCTAAACAAAATCTGGTCTAAACAAAATCTGGTCTTTAAACAAAATCTGACCTAAACAAAATCTGGCCTAAACAAAATCTGGGCTAAACAAAATCTGACCTAAACAAAATCTGGTCTAAACAAAATCTGGTCTAAACAAAATCTGGCCTAAACAAAATCTGGTCTTTAAACAAAATCTGACCTTAACAAAATCTGGCCTAAACAAAATCTGGGCTAAACAAAATCTGACCTAAACAAAATCTGGTCTAAACAAAATCTGGTCTAAACAAAATCTGGCCTAAACAAAATCTGGGCTAAACAAAATCTGACCTAAACAAAATCTGGTCTAAACAAAATCTGGTCTAAACAAAATCTGGCCTAAACAAAATCTGGGCTAAACAAAATCTGACCTAAACAAAATCTGACCTAAACAAAATCTGGCCTAAACAAAATCTGGGCTAAACAAAATCTGACCTAAACAAAATCTGGTCTAAACAAAATCTGGTCTAAACAAAATCTGGCCTAAACAAAATCTGACCTAAACAAAATCTGGCCTAAACAAAATCTGGTCTAAACAAAATCTGACCTAAACAAAATCTGGTCTAAACAAAATCTGGTCTGGCCTAAACAAAATCTGGCCTAAACAAAATCTGACCTAAACAAAATCTGACCTAAACAAAATCTGACCTAAACAAAATCTGGTCTAAACAAGATCTGGCCTAAACAAAATCTGACCTAAACAAAATCTGGCTTAAACAAAATTTAACCTATCAAAATCTGGCCAAAACAAAATCTGGGCTAGATAACTTGTGGGCCGATACTATGGTTGTAATAAATTAAAATTTCGAAACTTGCTGTCGATGGCGCAGGCGTAGTAGAGTTCACCTATTTCTGTGCCCAACTGCTTTTACCCTAACGTGAGTCAGAGCTGGGTGGACTAAAGAACGCCCCACGGAATCATGCCCAGGATACGAACTCGAGACTTACGGGTTAGCAGTCGCACGCGCTAACATCCGACTAAAATTTAAATGACCGACATTACTTCTAACTTTGACCACAGATCTCAAATGATTGTGAGTGAAAAACCTCACATCTATTTCTCCTTAGCCTTTTGTGGCGATTTTGATTTTTGAGTGCGGATATACGCCTTTGTGTTTAAACAAATTCTTTCTGGGCAGAAATTCGGTTGTCAGATTTGTGTCTTTCTATTTCTTCTTTTACCATGCCTAAGCCAAATTTTCAGCTTGTCTATAATAGCAGTTCTATAAGTTTCGTAGAGTTTTATACATCTACACCGTTTTTTTTTTAAATATTCCTTTTGTGAAATATTCCTTTTGTGAAATATTCCTTTTATTAATTTAAAGTTGCATCATCTTTCTAAAGGTTTCCTGTTTTTTCTGGGCATATCCATCTCATAAGGGGTCATCCATAAATGACGTCACGCTTTTTTTGACGATTTTTACCTCCCCCCCTCCCCTCCGTCACACGTCGTCACAAAAAGCCAGACCCCCCCCTAAAATGACGTCACACTTCAACCTACAACCCCCCTCAAAATTGCAGTTGAATTTTTTAAAAACATCGATATTTTTCAAAAATCTTGTCTAAACTATTACAATTTATTAAAACAGTTATCTAAAACGCGAAATAACGTCTAAAATTCGTTTTCTAACGTTGCTTTTTTATAATGCAAAAATGTGACGTCGCAACATCTGACCCCCCCCCCCCTCCCCCTCATCACACATCGTCACAAAATTACGGACCCCCCCTCCCCCCTACGAGTGTGACGTCATTTATGGATGACCCCTAAACAGTATGCTAAATTCTTATAAGAACTGATACTGTAGAAGTTGTTTTAGTTCAGTCTTTGAAAATACCTGCACACGTCTTCGTTTTATCTATACTTTTTCAAAAGACTGAATGAGTATTAAAACTTATATTATTATGCATATATTTTAATAAAATATGTATGTACAATCTCAATCTACCATTGCTTTCTCTAAGGAGTGTGTGTCTAGTTTATGTTGCAGTAAAAAAATATTTTTTAAAAATTAATTATATTCCACTAATGAGTGACGAAACGTTAAAAAAAGTTTCCTAAAAACCCTAGTTAAACAGATTTCCCGTAAAATGTTTTCTCACTCGCTACAGTTTGTTTGTGTTACACGTTTTTATTTTATCCTTAACATAAGTTATCTGCTAACGTTATGAATAGTAATAACACAACAGCCGTTCAGAAACAAAACAAAAAAATGGGGCTATTTTCTTCCGCGGTCACATGACCAAAAACGAATTTCGCCTTGTCACGTGATCGGTGACATCCACTCACAGCGAGGCGTCCGAGGCCCGGCAGCCATCTTACCGGAAATGTGATCCGCCCCTCACTGCGCATGTCAATGCTCTCCCGCGGATAATTATTTCCTGTATTGTTCCACTCTTTGCATCCACTCTTCCACCCCCCTCCCTCTCCTTCCCTCCGTCCATCTCACTGACAGTAACAGTGACGCTGTTTTTCCAGATTTTTTTTCTCTCCTCTGTCCGTCCTTTAAACAAGGAACAGACTGGCTACATTTCGAAAACTCGCCAGCCCTGCATGGATCGTGTTGAAAAAACAAGATAAATAATTAATTATGGAACAGATGTGTCGAAATGGAGAGCGGAGTCGGTTTTTTTAATACTTTATTTTTTATTTTTTAAGGCTGAAATCGAGGCTTTAGATGAAATTGTGTATGGGACAGTAAGCTTTGTATCACGGTGACCTAACATTAACCCTCCCCCCTCTCTCTCTCTCTCTCGCCCCCCCCCCCCCCCCCCCAACACAAACACACTTACTCCTAGACACCTTTTTTCACACAGTCGTGATAACATTGATTCTAGAAAAGGACTTGTGTAAATTTGAATAAAAACACATTGCATTGTAAACAGACATCACATAACTTTTTTTAAAAAAAATGCATTATGATATTGATAAGTTTAAAAAAGTACTTGTTTTATGTGCTTCTTTTGTTGCTTTAATAATGTGCTTTTTTTTAAAGATCAGATTTTAATCATTAAAATGAAGTTTGATAATATCCGATGGCGGGAGTGAAACAAATATATTATCTAGAGGAAAACATTAACCCTAACAAGTGAAAGGTTGCTTATCCCATCCATATTAGATAATAATGATCCCAGTTTTATAGTACACTATGTCTAGGCGTGGCCTAGCGGTTGAGCGCTAGACTACCAACCCGAAAGTTTCCGGGTTTAAGTCAGTAGAGTGTCCCCTGATTCCACCCAGCTCTAATAGGTACTTAACTCACGTTAGGGAATAAAGGCGGCTGGGAACAGAAACTTGTGGTTTCTACTTCACTAGCTCCATGGACCGTAGGGTTAAAAAAGGAACTTTACGTTTTTTTCTTTCTTTATGCCCCAGTACATTATGGGCTATAACCATTATGGGACATGTAGATTATACCCACGTTACGTAATGGTAATCTCATTTTACATATAATGGGGACTATATACAACTGGAATATGGTGACACCATATTTAGAAAAGACTACACAATTTATAGGATTCCGTTTTACGGGAACTTGGTTTATAATTTAGAACATTATAAGCCTATCACCATTATCATTGTAATTATGACTGGACCTCGTAAGTAAAAAAAAATAATAATAATAATTAATCCATTTAAAATAGTTCATTCAAATTATTAATTTACTAGATAATATGCAACAAATACATAAATAGTCGAACAATACAAATTCCGATTCTACAAAATGGTCGCAACATGTTTAACTTTTTTTTTTAACAAATGATGTAATGCAGTCCTCGAGATTGCTAATTAAATCGGAAGAAAGATCGTGTTTGTTTACACGGATCACTTGATGAGGCTCCCATTACCGACTATTGTAAGGGACGACACAATTGGAAGGCCGAACTCAGCTTTATGTGAGGCGGGCGTTAGATGCGGGTCGGAGAATCTGGAAATTGGAATGGAGACGTTTGGAGGGGGGGGGGGGGGTAGAACAAGAAGAAAAAGTGGGGAGAGAGAGAGAGTTTGTGTGTGTGAGGAGAATGGGGAAATCGGATAGAGGATGTTTAAATATGTGAGAGGGTGGGGGTGGGGACTGAGATGGAACTGTGGTGATTAGAGACGTTAGAATTTTATTTGAAAATGAAGAAATTGTTTTTTTTTGCCTGTTTAAGTTTAGGAGCTAAAGATTGAATAATATGTCCACAACTAGACAGTATATTAATAAAAAGACAAAAAATATAAGGAAATTTACAGTTTTTATTTTTAAATAAAGAAATAAGTGGGCCAATTGATTTGAAAATATAGACAGACAAAAATATAAAGAAATAAACATGTTTTTTTTAAAAAAAAATAAAAAAATAAGTAGACCAATTGATTTAAAAATAGAAAAAAAATAATTAAAAACACAAATGCACAAAAAGGTTGAGAAAAAGATACACAAAACAACAACTAGACTTTGGTGAGCAAAAAGGTCAAGAAATAAATGGAAAGAAATTGGGATAGATTTGATAGTGCGGAAAATAAAACAAAACAAAAAAGTATAAGAATGAGATAAATTTAAAACAAAAACAAAGTAATTAAAAAGTCAAGTGACAATTTTAGCGCAATTTCCTTATGGTATCTAAAAATAGCTCTGTCGTAGCGTAAATCAAGAGCAGGGTTAGTAAAACCATTGGTTAAAATACATGTTTTATTTACAATAGAGTTACATGACTAAAAACCATTGCGCGCCTAGCTACTGAACGTGATGGCGCAGCTATTGAACGTGATGACGCGTGTGGTGTGGTTGGAAAAAATGCCTACTAATTCGGTCCAAATTTTAATTAATTCAAAAAAAATTTTGTGACCGAACGAAAGTATATATTTGAAAACTTTCTTCGGCAATATTGTTCTAAATTGTGGCAGGAATCGATTGGTTTATGTTTCAAGTCGCTAAGTGGTCTGGTTGCCGAGATATGGGCCAAAAACTGCTTTTTTTCGAGTTTTTTTTTGCTTTTCCGGGAAATCCATGAAAGAAACCCGGAATTTTTATGGCCTATGTTCATCCTCGTAACTTGCTTAACATAATTGCTTTTGGAACTAGTCATCGATATTGCTTCGTTGAGGAGGAGATACGACTTAAAGCTGCGTACACACATTCATCCATCCATTCATTCATTCATTCATCCATCCATTCCCAGAAATGACGAGTTAATAAACGCAATTCTCCAGAATGGAAATTGCGCTAAAAAAGGATATAATAAACGCTGTGAAAATTTACTTTAGAAACGATTCAATGAGGCTGAATTAAATAACGCAAAAAAGTACCAAAATATTCACAAGATGAACAGAACGGAAAGAAGAAGCTGTACATATAGCAGTAAAATTCTGACACGATGGAAAGAACGCACGTGAAGATGTTGAACCTAAAAAGACAGAGGAGGGGATGGAGAGAAAGAACATGGACGAGTCGCCATTGATAAACATATCCGGCCCGGGGGTTGACAAGGAAGTGCGCGTGCTCCTGACAACTTACCATTGGCCCAAATTGGTTTCCCGTGATGCCATTCGCAGGGCGGTCGCCATTGATGAGTTGCCGGAATAATTTCCCCGCACAAAGTGCCAGAACACGAGTTGAATTTCACGGTTCCGAAACGGCGGGTTTCCCAAAGTGGTTTGTATTCCTAAATGGTTGAGTCAATCTTTTGTACAATGAGTAATCAAACATTCAAAAGATAGAGATTTTATGTATTTTATTTTTACTTTTTACAAGCCTTTTCTTTAGATTGTATGGGTTTCCATTCAAAATTTGTTCTTAATTTTCCTGCAGAAATAGCAGGTTAAATAAATGTACATGCATTTAAGTGTCTTTTCTGGGTGTAGTTGAAAGTCTGTAGTTTTATCTAGTGCTGTTATTGATGTTTTATGGGGAAAATGTTCCGATAGCTGCATGCCATACGAAACACAGCTAATGCACCAGACATACTAACTACAGCAAAAACACCAACCTCATTAGCCATTCACACCACACAACCACAAAACAAAAATCCAACCACACAAACGGACTCCCATTCCTACCCCTATGTGAGGGTACGAATTAGAATCTTTGTTTGAGGTCTTCTTGTTGCACCAGTTGTGAGGTTGGGGATTTTTAAGAGGCCGGAACGAATCCAGTAACACACAGTTCAAGTTTCAAATACAAAGTTCTTTATTCAAATGTATATAATCAAGTTTTTAACTAACTAGCCTATGCTATACTCTCTACTGTTTACTACTACTACTAACTGTTCACTATACTACTAACTACGCACTCCCATGACCAATCCTAACACTAACTAACTGTTCCCTAGCTCTACATATTACAACCGTCTCTAACCGCTTCCTAACACCTTCTCTACTCTTCGCTAGCTACCTATCAACTGCTGGCCTATCTCTCTACTGACCCACGCCTCAGTGGTCAGCTGACCGTCCCACGTGACCGGTCAGTTCCCGTATTTTCACTGGTCTCCCTCTGACCAACTCGCTATAGCCTGTTTCTGCTATCTACCTGAGCTCGACGCAACCTTGCGTTATCACACCCTACCACACAAAACACACCAACCACACCAACATCACAACTGCATGTACTACACCGACTACCACCACTAGCCATATAAAACATACGAACACCCCAACTACATCAACCACACCGACACCCCAGCCACATCACAACAACCACTGCAATAAAAACAACAACGACAAGCACAACAAATTCGATCGACAACCTCTATCCCAAAACCACACCCAACACACCAACCTTGACAACATCTCCACAACCACAGCGTCTTTTACTAAACAAAAACCTACAACTTTTCTTGCCCTACTATCTTACCCCTCACCATCTTACACAACCCGAACCCTAATCAGAATGTAACTCCCCCCCCCCCCTCACACACACACACACCCACACCCACACAACCTCTGTACCAGGACCAGAACAATATTTGTAAAAATCTGACCACCTACATGCTATTGGAAGAATGTGATGGCGGAGTCTTTAGCCCCACTAGGGAGCCATTTACCCTATCAGCTGGTTACTACGTCATTGTGTATCGTGTAAAACGTCATCAAAGTGCGTGCTTCTTTGTTTTTATTGACATAACTTTCTGTAGTTTATAGACTTTGATTTGTCGGCATGCTGTAGCGTAATGGCGTGCGGCGTCTTTAAAGGGTGAAAAGTTTGACAGTGTTGTTAGACGCGTCTAAGGAGCACTTGTTGCAACAAATACGGTATAAATGAAGAGATGTTTTTTGGATATTTGGTATACAAGGAATATATATTTATGTATCCTGGGTGGCGGGGGTGATAGTATAGATGGCTAGAAGATAACATGGGTGGTCAAATCTATACAGTATATAGAAATATAGATATTTTAACAAAATGACGAAAAGCGAGGACATTATTTTAATATAACATAAAGTAAATTTACCTATATTTTTTTTTTCCTAGACCATCCAAATGGAAACCGAAAAGAAACACTATACAATTATTATAAGTTGCATGTTTGTTTTTAAAAATAAAACTAAATCTATACAAAATGATTTTATAACAAGGACATAAAGAACAGATAAAAAATATAACATCTTTGTGTTACTTTATAATGTTTTTTTCTTTAAGAAAAAAAGGGAACAGGGGCAGATAATATGGGTTGGAAAGAGATTCACATTTATAATTTGTTGACATTAGCAGCTAGACACTGTAGACTTACAATTTGTATCGAGGTGTGGTGACATGTATACTATCATTAGTTCTCATTGTATCATGTGAACTTGAGATTCTGAACAGCCAGCTCAGCAATTAATACACCACATAAAGTATTTTGAAATTTGCAGAAATCGTATACAAGTCATTTAAATCAACTCACATTAGCAGTCAATAAATAAAATGTTAAAAAAATGAATAGGTAGTATATAGTTTGGCTATTTAATCGGAGTTATGCCCCCTTCCCTTTCACACACGTATACAAATGTTCCGTAAAGTCGTAGAATATGTTAGCAGCCCTGAGAAAAAAAAAAGTCGACGAAAACCGAAATCGATGAATCGGGAGGCAACGAAAACTAATATTTCAAATTTCATTATTTTATTTTATTTGCCAGAGCGACAATAATTGTTGTATAACTTACACAACGATTTTCTTCACTCTAACACATACATTAAACAAAATAAAACACAGAGTAAAATCATTAAACTTGTTTTGGTTTGCTCCCAGAAATAAAATAATAATATAGTTTTGTAAAAGTGCATTCTAGTGTATGTTTTGAAGACCAACCAAAACTAATTAAAATAACTACAATGCCAAGTGCCCAATTAAAGAAGACAATATCTCAGAAGCTCATTTCAACTGACAGAAATCGCTCCCTATTTTTTAATACACCCAGTAAAAACATTCTATAAATAAATAAAGATACCCAAATTTTCAGCCACCCCCGCCTTTCCCCACCCGTCAAGCAATAATGTAAAAAAATACTCATGCCGCGATAGCGAATTCCCCCTTCCCCACAACTTCCCCCCCCCCCCCCCCCCGCCACAAATACACGTTCTACATTTCAGCATAAACACCAGTCGCCAATTGAGAATTTACAAAATTTACAAAAAGTTCAACATCTGCCATAAAAACATTATTATTTTTTTTAAAGAAACGAACAGGGACGAGACATCTATCACATAACATATATATATAGCGAATAAATTTCTACTGTTATCGCGTCCATTCTTACGTGAATCTTTGGCGCCTTTCGTCATTATTCCAGGATTTTTTTAAAATGTAGATGCTACTTCGCTGAGCTATAAATACACTTCACAGAAAATGTTACCTGTTTCAGGGGATTTTTTTACCTGAATTTTTTTATCGTGTTTAGATATAAGTACCACAGTATAATGATAAGGGGATATATATATATATATATATATATATATATATATATATATATATATATATATATATATATATATGTGTGTGTGTGTGTGTGTGTGTGTGTGTTTATATATATATATATATATATATATATATATATATATATATATATATATATATATATATATATATATATATATATATATATATATATATATATGTCGGTCTTTGGTCTATCGGATAGGGCTTATCGTTGTAAAGATTTATACCACAGACAAAACAAATGAAAACGAATGTGTTTATGACAGACTTTAAGTCTACAGGTCTCTAAAACTGAGCCACTCCCCCCTCCCCCACAACCACCCATCACCCCCACCCCTCCTTTCCTCACAGTCGACATACATCATTCGTTCCCTCATCCTCCTACACCCGTCTCCTTCAGCCACATCTTCGTCGTGGAAAAAAAAAAGAAGCACCGGAAACAGCGGGGGATTCCCGATAACCTTCATCCTCCCCCTCCCCCCACCCTTTTCGCGGATGTTTCTTGTTACCATGACGACATGATGGTCGCGGCGATCGTGCATTATCGCGCGCCGCGGGGAATCCCCCTGCCTGACTTCTGTCTTCTGTTTGTGAATGGGTCTGTAAGTCAGTTTGTGGGTGTGTCGCTTCTCTTTGTGCGTGCGTGCGGGTGAGCACGCGCCGATGTCGGGGGCTCACACACACACACACACTCACACACTCACACACACTCACACACTCACACACACGGCCTCACACACACACACTCACACATACACACTCACACACTCACACACACTTACACACACTCTCACACACACACTCACACACTCACACACACTCACACACACGGCCTCACACACACACACTCACACATACACTCACACACACTCACACACACACACTCACACACTCACACACACACTCATACTCACACACACACACGCACACACTCACTCACACACACACTCACACACACACTCACTCACACACACTCACACACACATACTCACACACACATACACACACACTCTCACACACACACACGCACACATAGCTTACATACATGCACACAATTAAGAGATATCTCAATAAGGGATAGGTCAAAAGGCTCTTTACAAATGTGTGTAATTATTAATTATTAAGGGCAGGTTAAACCCCCAAATTGAAAATTGGGTGTTAGGACTTTTTTGAGTGATAAGGAAGCTGTAACTAACATAGAATATGAAAGGAATGCAAATAAAATCACTAAAAATTATGGTTCTATAAAAATTGTTGCTAAAAAGTGTCGTTTTTAGGGCAAAATAGCTCAAAATTAGCTCTCATGGAAATCACAATAACAGAGCTTCTGTTTCTCAGAATAGCACACATCTTCAACATAGTATATCTAATATATAAAGCTCAGTTCTGTATGTAATGCATATGTTTGTCGTTGGTCTTGGATGAATTTAAGTGTTAGAAAATTATCGTGCGCATTTGTCTAAATTTATGAGCTAAAAAATTACTATTGAAAGTGTTGGGAAATAATTTTCATTTTTCAAATTATAGTAATAATTGTCGGCATGTTCATTAAACACAAGTTTTAAATAAATATCATCTTTTACAAAAATTCTAATTATGTCTTTATTTAGTCCTATAGCATTTACTTCCCTTTGATAAATTAGGAAAACAAAATTACTTCCCTTTATAAAACCATTGCATTTTGTGGAAAAGAATTTACTTTTTAATTACTTTGTTTTGGTGTTGGGAAAAAAAATAATTACATAATTAGCGGGGATTGATCAAGTTCAAATATTGTAGGTATTTTACGGATAAGCTTGGAGTATTATAATTGTTCATCAAATTGAAACAGGCGCGTTCGTTTAAGTGAGTGCAAAAGACTATGAATAAGTTGGGGTACTATAGTCGTTCATTAAGCTAAAACAGGTGATTCCGCCCCGGGCGTTTATGTTCGCGTTAGTGTTTTCTTTGTGTTTAGGTGGGTTTGCGTTAGTGGTTGCGTTTTGATTTGGTTCGTTTTTGTTCTTTCTTTTTTCGTTTTTGTTTGTGTTTTTTTTGTTTGGGTTTGTATTTGTGTCTTTGGTTGGTTTTGCGTTTGGATTTGGTTTGTTTTCGTTTGCTTTTTCGTTGTTTTTTTTTGTTGGTATTGGTGTTTGTGGTTGGGTTTGTTGTTAGGTTTTTGTTTTCGTTTGCTTTTTTGTTTGTTTTTTCTTTGTGTTTATATTGGTGTTTGTGGTTGTGGTTGGGTTTGTTGTTAGGTTTTTGTTTTCGTTTGTATTTGTAATTGTAATTGTGTTAGCGTTATGTTTGCGTTTTGTTGTTTTGATTGGTTGTGGTTTGGGTGGGCAATGCCGGGTTTATGATGATTACTAAACACACAGGTAATGGTCTTTAACAGAAAGGTTTTTCACAGAAGCCAGAGCAGGGCCTGGCCGGGACGGCTAGTTATACACAAATTAAAAAAAGGTTGAACTAAAACAATTAGAAAATAATAAAAAATGGATTTTAGCCAAATTTTAAAAATGTGAGACCTAAAAAATGTCAAAAAAGTAGGGAGTAGACTTTGCTTAGGAAGTCTTTTTCGATGTTATTTTCTTTCGGTTTCGTTATTAAGGTAATGACTACGGAAGTATCGTTAGATTTAAATTTTACAAGTGTGGATAAAAAAGCATTCCGGGCATTCGATACGTCCTGTCGGAAATCATAAAAGTAACTTTTTTAAAGTAAATCGATAAAAGTCAATGTCGGATAGGTTAGATGGTGAATTAGACAATAACTAGAGCCAATAGATCCAAAAACTCTTACAGGTTCCCTGCCTAGTAGACAATACCCTTCTTGTAACGGGTAACGTATAAGAAAACAAGACTCACATAAGCTGGGTTTCTGAATTGAGCTGCAATTAAACATTCTCTTCCGAAACCTGCATTAGGAATGTGCCAATATACCTATTCTTTGTTATCTATATTTGATAACCTAAATCACTATTACACGTCTTATGTAAATTTTGCACACGTATCAACCCACATATTCAACTTAAATACAGAAAAAATATGTGTTATTTAACACTGCCTCAATGGGGATGCTTATTACCCACTGAGATGTTGTGTTTAAAACGGCTGACCATGAGAGATATAGCACACAATGGAAATACTGGATTTATTGACATTAAAATGCAAGCCAACCGGCTATGTAGACAGTAGAAACGTAGAAAACAGTAGAAAGAACAGTAGCCCTTCATTAGATCTACATGATCAACTAATCATAGGCAACGGCACCGTCTTGGGTCTGAATGACACGGCCACAGGTACGAGCTACCCAGAGTCCCAGAGGTCTCATGACATGGAACACAGGTAAAAATTGGTCACAGAAGAACAATAAAAAAACATCATCAACAGTTGCGGTCACACAGGGGCCGCAACCCGATAAATTATAACTTACAATGTATCCCCCTTGACTGGTAACCATGATATGTGTTACATATTACATTTTCTTTTTGCTGTTAAAATGTCAAGGTATCGAAATGCTAAATTTAAACCTACATCCCCCTTCTTACCACCCCCTAACCTTTCCCAAACCCTCCATAAGCCTACCTGAACCCTCCATAACCTTTTCTAAATCTTACATTACATACCCTAATCTTACATTAAGTTTTCTAACCCTTCCCTAACCCTCTCTAAACATTCCACATCATTACTTAAACATTCCCTAATCTTTTCTAAACTTTCTCAAAACTCTAAATATGTCCCTTTGACTTTCCTTACCTCCCCCTCCCCCCCCCCCCTCCCCCACTCTACAAATGTATTATGTCTCTTACATTTTGATAAATCGACTTCCAAGCAACTATCATCATTCCAAGTCTGACCCCTAACTGGACTAATGGTCATGCCTAGCTACACCCCCCTGACCCCCCTCCTATTTACGATACCATGTTTCTCCAGCTATGTCCACTCCTTCATCTCCCCTCTGTATCAAGGCTCGCGAATGGCCGAATTTATAGCCCGATGAAGCTATCAACCAATCATCTCTCGCCTGACACTAACTGGGATAAATATCTTGACCCCTGGACCCCTTGTCCCCGCTAATTAACCAATCGCTTAAGATGGTACTGACCATCTGATACGTGTTTCTTCCACGCCAGGGAACGCGTACACCTCATCTGCGGAACCCGTTTGTAACTGTTTCCGGTTGAAAGTGCCAGTCGACCGGACGATTGTTCCGGAGCGTTGGGTAACGGGGGTGAGCCGGGTGTTTGGTAATTAGCCGACCGGTTAAGCCGGCGGTTGGGGCGCTTGGGTAATCTCCTTGAGGCTGGCACCCCTCGACGTGGGTGGCAGGGAGAGGAACCGAGACACGCTCTAATAGAAAACGCCAATCAAGGAAACTCATTAATTGCAAACTTTCTCGGTGGCGGAACGTCAAGAAAATTAAGCCACCAGAAAATTGATTGTTCGGAAAAATAGTTGTAATAAATCTTGGATTTGTTTCTTGTTATTATTTTTTTTTTACTAATTTATTATCATTTACTTAAAGATGCTTATGATTAAAATTTAGTTTTGTCGTTTATTTTGTTTATCATCATCATCATCATCATCATCATCATCATCATCATCATCATCATCATCATCATCATCATCATCATCATCATCATCATCATCATCATCATTATTATTATTATTATTATTATTATTATTATTATTATTATTATTATTAACAATATTATTATTATTATTATTATTATTATTATTATTATTATTATTATTATTATTATTAACAATATTATTACACTTGCTCAACTAATAATATCAAAATAATAATAAGTGCTAGAAATAGTTTAATAGCTATCCTTAAGTGATAATTGTTATAATTAATAATCATTTTGTTATTAATATTGTTTTTATTTTTAATGTTGTTTTTATCATCATTGGTCGTCATTCTATTGATTTTAAGCCAAGTACTTACATAAGCTGAGTAGCTCAGTGCACACTGAACCAATTACACAAGGCTGTCTTCCATGACTTCACAAGGGACTTTATTATAGTATTAACACAAATCCAAACGAGCATGGTTATGTCATAATATACACACATACATACACAAACACACACACATACATACACACACATATACACAAGCATACATACATACATACACAAACACACATACATACACACACATACACATAAACATACATACATACATACACACAAACACACAAAAACACACATACATACACACAAGCACACATACACACATACATTCACACACATATACACACAAACACACATACACATAAACACAAACAACACAAACACACATACATACACACAAGCACACATACATAAACACAAACACACATACATACACACACAATACACACGTATATATAAGATACACATTTTCTTAACAAATAATGTATGGATAACTTGCATTAGGAATTATGTCACACAACAATTAGAAAAAAATGACTTTTCATATTCCGAGGTTACAGAAACAGACATACTCTACTGCCACTGCACTTTAAACTATTACTTCTCTAAATTGCTATTACAATGATGTTTCTTAACTGTATACAATTTTAATATCGTTGCTAGGATGTGCGTTGGGTGGGGGTTAGAAGGTGGGGGGGGGGGGGGGGGTACACAGAAACGATAACAGAGATTTTTATGAATTTTAAAGATGGCCAGATGTGCCCTGGCACTTCTCTCTCCCCTCCCTCCTCTTCGGCCTCAGACAATCGGAACCATTCACCCCCAACTGACCAGTGGTCAAGCGTGTCTGTTTAATAAAGACGTATTAACGAGCATGCGGGGCTTGACCCAGGCTGTGTTTGATTACACGCGCAAACAGCAGAAAACACTTAAGATGGCCGGACGGGTCATTCAGTGGTCGTTTGGTGCAGTTAATTATCCGAGTCCAACTTGGTCATTCAGTGGTCGTTTAAGGCAGATAATCGTAAAGGGCCAGCCGGTGGGGAGGGGGGGGGGGGGGGTTTAATGCCAAATGTGCCCGGGCATAATTTTGTCATGGACTGCTGGTTGAGGTTTAATCGTTAGGGGTGGGATGGTACCATCATTACCTTTTGATTTGTGTTGGGGGCTGGGGGGAGGGGGTGGGATGGTACCATTATTACGTTTTGATTTGTGTTGGGGGGGGGGAGAGTGGGGATGGTACCATGATTATGTTTTACTTTTGGATGGTACCATCATTACGTTTGCTTTGTTTTGGAGGGGGGTAGGATGGGGGTAGGTTGGTACCATCATTACGTTTTGCTTTGTGTTAGGGGGTTGGGATGGTACCATCATTACGTTTTGGTATCATGATTACGTTTTGATTTTTTCTGTTGTTTGTCAATAGAGAATAAAACATATAAGACATGTTAAATGTTCAGTAGCAAGATTTGAACAATAACAATCATGAAGATTTATAACAATTAACCACATCAAAATTTACATATGTTTAAATGTATGAAGACTTAATTTAAATGTATAGGCATATATAAGTAAATATGTCTTGTTTAACATTAATGATACATGGGCCGCTTGGTCAACTAACTCGGGTGTATACAAGTTAATTTAAACATGTTTAACATATTTTAATATGTTTAACATATTTAAACTGGATACCAATGAAAACAGTGGATACAAGTTAAGACAGTGGATACCAATTAAAACAGTGGATACAAGTTAAAACAGTGGATACATAAAATAGTAAATAAATATTAAGAACAGTAAGTACATAAAAAAGTGAATACATAAAACACTGGATACATAAAACAGTGGATACATGGTCACAAAATGGAAACTAATAAAAACTGTGGATACATAAGACAGTGGATACATAAAACAGTGGTTACATAAAACAGTGGATACATGTAAACACAGTGGATACATGTAAACACAGTGGATTTATGTAAACACAGTGGATACATGTAAACACAGTGGATACATGTAAACACAGTGGATACATGTAAACACAGTGGATACATCACACAGTGGATACATGTAAACACAGTGGATACATGTAAACACAGTGGATACATCACACAGTGGATACATGTAAACACAGTGGATGCATGTAAACACAGTGGATACATGTAAACACAGTGGATACATGTAAACACAGTGGATACATGTAAACACAGTGGATACATGTGAACACAGTGGATACATGTAAACACAGTGGATATATAAAACAGTGGATGCATGTAAACACAGTGGATACATGTAAACACAGTGGATGCATGTAAACACAATGGATACATGTAAACACAGTGGATGCATGTAAACACAATGGATACATGTAAACACAGTGAATATATAAAACAGTGGATACATGTAAACACAGTGGATACATGTAAACACAGTGGATACATGTAAACACGGTGGATGCATGTAAACACAATGGATACATGTAAACACATTGGATACATCAAACAGTGAATACATGTAAACACAGTGGATACATGTAAACACAGTGAATACATGTAAACACAGTGGATACATGTAAACACAGTGGATACATGTAAACACAGTGGATACATGTAAACACAGTGGATATATAAAACAGTGGATGCTTGTAAACACAGTGGATACATCAAACAGTGGATACATGTTAGAACAGTCGATACATGTAAACACAATGGATACATGTAAACACAATGGATACATGTAAACACAGTGGATACATGTAAACACAGTGGATACGTGTAAACACAGTGGATACATCAAATAGTGTATACATGTAAACACAATGGATACATAAAACAATGGATACATGTAAACACAGTGAATACATGTAAAAACAGTGGATACATCACACAATCGATACATGTAAACACAGTGGATACATGTAAACACAGTGGATACATGTAAACACAGTGGATACATGTAAACACAGTGGATAAATCACACAATGGATACATGTAAACAAAGTGGATACATAAAACAGTGGATACATCACACAATGGATACATGTAAACACAATTGATACATGTGAAAACATTGGATACATAAAACAGTGGATACATAAAACAGTGGATACATCATACAATGGATACACAGTGGATACAGCATAGAGGGACCACCAGCGAGGCAGCAACCAGCGACGCACGAGACTAATTACTCAAGGTCGCCCGGTGCTCGGTGACCTTTCACCGCGCGCCTGGCAGGCGACTGGGCGTCTGGCGGCGCGAGGATCACAGACGACAGCTCTGGCCTTCCGGGAAACGTAAACAACAACAAAAGTCGCGGTCAATTTGTGACGTCATGTCCCGCTGTCAAATTTTCCGGGAATTTCCGAAATAACAGTAATGCGCCGTTTAAATGGAGTTTTTATAATTATATATTTTGTTTAGCTAATGCAACGTTTCATATTTTAGAACGACAACCATCCATAGTTGTAAGCTATAAAACAGTGTATAAAACAGTGTATAAAACAGATCATAGCCATAGCAGTAAGATATGGTCTACAATATGGCTACTTTATTTGATAGAAAATGGAAGAATTTATGGTACTAAATATGCGGAGAGTAATTTTTTCCAGATCAGGTATTTCTTATTGCAGATGAAGTAGAGTTCACTTGTTTATTTGACCCGCACATCACTCTGCACAGCTACCTTGACCTTCATGCGTTCAAGGACCACACCACGCTTGGAACTGAACTAGATACTCTCGGGTTAGCAATCGTATAGTCTACCATTCGACCACGCCTATCACGTTTTTTTCCAGTGTTTCTTTCAGACATGTTTCTCCACCGGAGGGGGATGGGGAGAACTTGAAACTTTCGGATGTGGAGCAGACTTAAATTTCCGGAAGGGCGGGGGGGGGGGGGTGGACGACACTGGTTTAAGTATATATTTTCTATTTCCTTCGATATGTCTGCCCCCCTTCCCTCATTTCACCCCGAATTAATGCCTGAAAGAAACTATCGCTTTTTCATAACACCTCATCAGTTCCAGGCGAGTTATGGCGAATTTTGGCGAATACTGTAATTTTGACAATTCTTATAACAATCGGCGTAAATTATTTCGTGACAACATAAAAACACAATAAATAAATGTTTTACCGTAAGTGCATTTATTAGCATCTAAACAAGGGTTTTACCGTAAGTGTAATTATTATAAGCATACAGCATACAATTATGACGTGTCCCGAGCTTGCGCAAACAGCCGGGAGTGATTAAGGATAATAATCTTTAAACATATCTCGCTGCCTGCAAAACAAGTCTATGTCGAGTTGCCATTCATTGATTTTCTAAGTTCGCTCAATAATAAACAAAATCAAAATGTATTTTAAAGTAATGAGGTTTTTTTTTAAAATTAAAAACAATTGGCCATTGGGCTAAACTCAGTAAAGTCATGTAATGTCCCTGAGTACACACAGCTCTAATAAGTACCTGGCATGTCGAGGAGAGTTGAGACGCATGTCATACTGCTGACCACAATAGCCCTTGATACCATCATCATTTTCTGTTCGTGCCCAAGACACATGGAGCAGATGAAGTAGAGTTTATCTGGTTCAGAGACATCGGCATATGAAGGGAAAGTGTGGACAGCACTATGTCCACCCGTCTTTGTTTCCCTAACATAAGTTAGGTACCCCATCAGAGCTGGGTAGACTCAGGGACGTTCCACTGATTTGGACCTATAATCGAACTCGAGACTCTCGGGTTAGCAGTCTAGATATGCTGGAGTCAAATAGACAGATAAGCTCTACTTCATCTGCTTTTGCATTGAAAGTTATGTATGTGTAGCTAACCTGCTTGTCCTTATTAGTATTCTATTTAGAATACCAATTTTGATTAAAGTTAATATGGTGATTTATGATTAGTTTATGTTACAAACATATTTTGATGATTATCTATATATTATATTATTTTTGTTATTTTTTAAATATGAGGAAATTGAGTAAAATCAAATTTCAAAATGAGTAAACGTATGTTCCCTATAACTTTAGATTATTGCACACGTTTAATTACACGCAGCAAATAAAGGGGTTTCTTTCCTATTATATAACTGCAGAGGCGTAGGGACGGGGGGGGGGGGGGGGGGTACATATGTCCTAGGGCGTCGACCCGAAGGACGCAAAAATGGATTGAAAAAAGTAAAAGCACATTTTAGCTGCAGTTTTGAATTATAAATATTAAAAAATATAGGGGCGGGGGGGGCGCCAAATTGAAAGTGTGTCCCCGGGCGCCGGTAGTGGTCGCTACGCCTCTGTATAACAGTCCCACCTTTATTCAGCTTCTCTCCATAATGTAATAACTTAATGTCCGTGTTTGTTTTTCGTTTCGATTTTCAGCTTGTATAATAACATATGCAACAAAACGGAATAAATTAAGAAAAAAAAAAGATATTGAGCCTTTATGATCATTCCGTTTATCTCGCTTTCAATCGACCATCAGGGGAAGCAATTCATTGTTGTAGAGTGAAGTACAAGCGAGCAAACAAACTTGATATGGGGTAAATGAAAGTATGTGTAACAAGGTGTGAAAGTGTATAATAAAATATTTAATATGAGATATATGAATTATAGCTTTTTGTTTGATTAAGATTTATTAATATTGAATACTATTCATTCCACAGACCTGCTGCTGTTATTGTATCGCCCAACATATTTGATTGAGGTATTACATGTAAATAACGGACATTGTAATATTCTTGTGAAGAAAAAAATAGCTTGCCTGCAACTACTGTAAGTGGACTTAAACGCTATTGCACCACGTGACATGATTGTACAACGTCATCCTGATCACGAGTGGTCCACGTGATCCTTCCTTACGGTCTAATTCAGAAATGTAAAACGTGATTTTAAGCTCAACATGAAACATGATCTTAAAGAGAGGTGCAACACGTGATCTTATACACAAATGTATCACATGATCTTATACACCCAATGTAAAACGTGATCTTAACAAAAGTATAACACGTGATTTAAACACAACGGTGTCACGTGACCTTGAACACAGAGGTACAGCGTGATCTTATACACAAAGGTTAAACGTAATCTCAAACACGAGTTTGCCAAGCCATTTTGAACACGAAAGTCTTAAGGGACTATAAAAACATACACCATAATATGTTGTGGTGATGTAAATTGCTATTAGTCTGAGGATGTGGATGGTGGTGTTGGGGTGTAGTTGGGTGATGATGTGGAGGTGTGGGATGGTGATAACGTTGGGGTGTGTATTCGTGTGGATGGGTGATGGTGTGGTGATGTGGGTGGGTGGGTGATGATGTGGAGGTGTGGGATGGTGATAACGTTGGGGTGTGTATGCGTGTGGATGGGTGATGGTGTGGTGATGTGGGTGGGTGGGTGATGATGTAGAGGCGGTTATTATAGTGGATGATGTGGTGGTAACGTGAATCTTTGTTAATGTGGGTTATAGTGGTGTTGGTGTGTGAAATTAAGATGTGGTGTGGATGTATGAACGGGTGAGATGGTGCGTGTAGAAGATGGTTAGTTTGAATTTTACCTGTCATGAATGATGGTATTTGGGCAGTGTTTCTTCCAGGCGTCTCTTCGGGTGGGGGGGGGGGGAGGGGCACCCCCGAAGAGAGTCTACCGCCCACAAACGAAATGAAATTTATATAGAAAAGATATATATTTAATCGTGCACGCCCCCCCCCCCCGTGAAAATTTTAAGTATCCCCCCCCCCAAGTCTGGAAGAAACAATATATATGTGTGTATGTACATTATGGCTGCTGGAAACTATATAATTTACATATACTGTTTATACGACTGGTAGAATGGAACACCGCAGATGACAAGATAATAAACGTTCGGGTATGAAAGAGTTAAACGATACATCATCATGACATACTGTCAACGGTAGGTACGGTCCTCGAAGCAAGAACCAGGTCCTACAAGGACCGCGAGATGAATCGTCATTCACCACCAGTGGAACTACATCATTCTAGCACCGGATCTGATAGCCAAATGACTGCCTCGTAATGGCGGCGGGTCAGAGGTCAGCCGAGAGCGTGGAGCGAAAGGTCACAGAAATTACCCAGCGCCACTCGTGTCGCCAGCCGTGGCGACAGGCTGACACGGGCTCGGTGTCATTTGGGCTTCACGCCCTGACACCTAGTGGCTTACACGCCGAGCCTGGCCGAGGTTCAGCGAGGTTCAAACCGCTTTCCCCTGGCTCCCGGGGACGGGAGTGTAAACTGAGCCCGTAATTATGTCCGGTGATAGCAGAAGGTAATGGGTGACCCCGCTGGTTGGGATTGGACCAGGGCAAACTCATGGGGAGTATGTGAGAATAACTCATCCAGGCATGTTCAACTGGATATATATATATATATATATATATATATATATATATATATATATATATATATATATATATATACATTCACACATACATACTTACAAACGTACATAAACACACATACACACACACACATATATATATATATATATATATATATATATATATATATATATATATATATATATATATATATATATATATATATATATATGTATACAATATATAGATGTATATATATATATACAATTTATATATATTTATATATATATATATATATATATATATATATATATATATATATATATATATATATATATATATATATATATATACAATTTATAATTTAAATAATAAATATATGCAATTTATAGCCTACAATATATATATATATATATATATATATATATATATATATATATATATATATATATATATATATATATATATATATATATATATATATATATATATATATATATGTGTGTGTGTATACAATTTATTGATGTATATATATACAATTTATATGTGTATTTATATTATATATATATATATATATATATATATATATATATATATATATATATATATATATATATATATATATATGTATGTATATATATAATAATATATGTATGTATGTATACATGTGTATAAATTGTATATATATAGAGAGTATATGTATGTATATGTATACATGTATATATCTATATGTATATATCTATATGTATATATACATTTTCACGCTGCTCAACTGTTTATATCATAAAGCACCGCTCATGAAATATGATCTGACCGAGTCTAAGAATAAAAGCTGAAAACAACGCACTCTCCGGCTAAGCCTCGCTCTGAATACATCATTCATACAACCTTTTTAATTACCTAAGTGTTGTATTTATTTTTTTAGATTTGCCCTGCGGAGTCCTAAAAAAAATTACCTAAAAAAATTGGATTCGCTGTCTGGGTCGCAAGCCGTCTGTTACTAGCGTAAATTCCCGTAATGCGAGAAACGTACGAGACAGAAAGATTGTATTCATGTCTGGGGACTGAGACAAGTCGGCCGGAACATCGGACAAAAGCAAGATATCAAAATGTAATTAAATCCCGCTGTTAATTAAACCGTCTACTTATTCAAATGAGACATTGGATCTCTTTTTTTTTCGTATCTGATAGGCAAATACTTGTTTCTGCGGTGTATTTTAATAAACGTGTTATA
>NW_026731869.1:0-85000 GCF_028476545.2 Physella acuta
GGTAGGCATACACAAATAACCATAACCGATCCGTTATTTATCTGATGTTTCATTTTCATATTAGACTTTATTTTCGTATTTTCGTTCTATATTTTTTTTTGGCTCTATTTATGTTTAAATTTGACCCCTATGTCACAAAACCAGAAAGAAACCCTCCCTCGGTAGTAAACTATTTTTACAAGCTTATCAAAGTTTCTTCCAGGCACCGCCCCCCCCCCCCCCCCGAAGAGCGTCTACGCCCCCCCCCCCCAAACGAAATGGAATTTATACAGAAAGTATATACTTTTAGTGACGCCCCCCCCCCCCCCGGAAATTCTAGTCCGGCTCCCTACCCCCCGAAAATTTCAAGTCTCCCCCCCCCCCCCCCCCCCCCCGAGAAAAAAGTCTGGAAGAAACACTGACGCTTATTTCATCGAAAATCTTAACCCATTGCCGAAATCCTAACCCAAATCGTAAAATAACAATCGAACACTAAACCTAGCTGCAACCCTACTATCATCCTAACACACCTAGTGTTTTTCGGAAGAGTCCATTGTGAGACACTGCAAGTAAGAATTATCCCGATCAAGTTTTGCGTGTAGGCCTATTTGATCTCCAATGCTAAAACTGGTTACAGTTCACTCGTATATTCAACCAAACGGTTCCCAAACTGGGCAACCTCAATCAAAATTATCCTCAGCATGTACGTGCCTATTCGACCTAAAGGACCGTTTGTTACATGTTACGAACCTCTACTTCCCAATGTAACCGTAACAAATTGCTTGGTTCCACTCCTACAGCACAGCGAGGGCCAGGCATTTTCACGCAACTTTTACATAGGTGTTGTTTGTTTAGTGTCGTTTGTTTAGTAAGTGTTGTTGTACTCAGCATGAGGTGTTAAATACAGCGCACTGAAAGTTGGATCTTGTTTTCTAAATTTGTGGAAAGATTATCGCGTCTACTTGGCTATCGTATTACTTTGTTTATCGGAAGTTCAGTTTTAGTTATAAGGGTTTTATCTTTTTTCTAAGAGTTTGGCTTTGATTCATAATTGATAAATCGTTTTCTGAAAGGTTGGATTTCATTAATTCAATAGTTGCAATACTTGTTTTATATGATTTTTCGGTTGTAAAAAGTTAAACATTACTTAGTAATTGAAATATTTCTTAATCAAATAAAGTAACAACAATTCCAGGTTTTTGCAAACATTTCTAAAAATACATCAGTTCTCTAATATTACTTTAATTTATTTGAAATTAAAATACAATGCAGTGCTTTTCACTGGGATACAATTCGTCATTGTGTAGTACCCAATCTAAAAAGTAGCCTACTCTCTCAAACGTTGTTGGAAACTAAGTTTTTGTGTACAGTTTAATGAAATTCAACGAAAACATTTCTAATTCAAATGTAGTGCGCGTACGACAGTCTTTGGCTATCGCTGTTTATAAATTCTAATTATATCGCTTAGACCAGGGGTCTCCAAACTTTTCAGTCCGAGGGCCGCACCAACTATCAAATTTCAGTTCGGGGGCCAGTTTCTTCCAGGCATGTCTTTGATTTTTCTGGGCAAAGTTCCTCAGCCATCACCAACGAACGATTTTTCCTTGGACAAAAAGATCTCCGCGGGCCGGGTGAGAGAACTTCGACGGCCGCATCCGGCCCGCGGGCCGTAGTTTGGAGACCCCTGCCTTAGACCAACACACTGAAGCTGTATGTGTCATGATGACATCTGCACTGTTACGCACCATTAACCACACCAATGGTGTGTAGGCTACTTATCGTGAGCCCAGCTGTATCTTATGTGAGGGGTCTATAATATGTCTTTAGGCGACTTTAATGGTTACAGTTTTAAAACATCTATGTTTACAATATCTGACATTCACAGAATCCTATAAATTTAATTTATAAATCTATATTGATTTATCGAAGACTACGCTTAAATTATCGAACTCATTAAATTATGTAATTAACCTTAATTATATTGTTCTTTATATAACAAGGTAGGAATAAAGCTCTAGAAACAATGCCGATTTTATAAAAAAAAATGTATACTTTAGCGCAGTTTCAACGAAAGAACAAATTGCCCAGATGCAAACGGGATAAAAATAAAGCCGTATGATAATCAGATGTATTCATGTCCTATCACGTCATGGGCTTTATAGTCGGGTCTAGATCTTGAGTATAGGCTACTTTACATATGGGCAGGTTACTGTGTCTGGTTACTTAACCTGTGTAAGGTGACTTTACCTGTCTACCTGTGTCCATGATATTTTACATGTATTCAGAGATTTCTTTACCTGTGTCCATGATATTTCTCGAGTAACCAAATTATTTTACCTTAGTGCAGGCTATTTTATCTATCTCCTGTACAGTTGTCCAAATATAGGTTTCTGTACTTGTTTGTCGAGGTTACTTTACGAGTATACAGATTACTTTATCTGTGGCAGATGACTCTACCTGTCATATTACCTTACCTGTTTACAGATTACATGTCCAGGCTACGTAACATGTATCCAGGTTACTTCAACTATGTCAGGTTACTTTATCTTTCTCCTGGTTACTTGAACGGTGTCAGGTAACTAGACATGTGTAAGGTTACTAAAACCTATTTACAGGTTACTGTACTCGTGTCAGCTTACTTCACATGTGTTAGGTAACTTTACCTATCCACGTTACTTTATATGTGTTATATTACTTCTCCTGTGTCAGGTTACTTCACCTGTGTCCAGTTTACTTTACATGTTTTAATACTACTTTACCTGCCTCTGGAGTACTTTACCGTCATTCCGGTTACTTCACTTGCGTCAAGTTTACTAGTTATGTTATTGGAGAAACTAAAAAAATCCATCACAAATCTCCTCACCCACCACCTCCCCACCAAAACTTTCGAGTCGGCGATATTCATCTAACGAGTGGACGACTTGTGACAAAAGATGGGAAGGGATTCAGAGGCGTAGCGACCCTTCCTGGCGCCCGGGGACAAACTTTCAATTTGGCGCCACCCTTGGGAGAAAATTTCCGATTTGCACCCCCCTCCCTCAACTTTTTGATTTGCACCCCCCCCCCCACCCCTCAAACTTTCGATTTGCACCCCCCCCCACCGTCAAACTGAAAAATGCAGCTAAAATGACATTTTAATTTGTTTTTACAACCCATATGTCCCCCCTGCCCCCCTATCGCTACGCCTCTGAAGGGATTAAATCAGTGGCGTAGCGAGGTCGGGTGTCACCCGGTGCGGCACTTAATGGTGTCACCCCCCCCCCCCAGAGGCATAGAGACCCTTCCCAGGGACAAACCTTCAAATTTTCGATTTGCACCCCCCCCCCCCCTCAAACTTTCGATTTGCACCCCCCCCCTCGAGTTTTCGATTTGCACCCCCCCTCAAACTTTCGATTTGCACCCCCCCTCGAGTTTTTCTCTATATATTTTGCTATTTTTTGCCTTGGTGTCCCCCCCCCTAAATGGTGTCACCCGGTGCGGTCCGCACACCCCGCCCCCCCCCTCGCTACGCCCCTGGATTAAATAGATAGGCGGCGCTGTTCCCATTTAAAATCTAAAGAGCTCTGTTAATGACATAAATTGAGGGGCACATAATAACAAGGTCTCTATCTTGCTACTTAACGTTAATCATAACGTAATTTTAAAGTCCTTAACGCGGCTTGCATCTAACACGGAGATACAGTGGTTATGCTGTTAACTGATTTTGTAAAAATTAAAGGGATGCAATCACGCGGGCAACAAATCAGCAAGGGTAACTCTTGACTTTCAATACGAGTTACTCGTAGTAGATTAATAGAGTAAACTTGATCTTGTATAGATAGGCCGGCGTTAATTTTTTTTAGAGGAAAAGGATTAAATAAAAAATATTACGAAACTGTGGTTTAGTTTTAGTCGAATAATGCGTCATACATTAGCTCGAACTAAGTGATACATGTGTAATTAAAGAGATGTGATTCACAAGTTCTTGTGATATTTCATGAAGTTCGCTCAAGATTTAATTTTTTTGTTTACATAGATTGTGTTGTGAGTAGTGATCAAGGCAGTTTTTTTTGGGAATTCCCACTAAGTTTATTATTTGGATTCTGAACTTCAAGTTGAAAATTGCGTGTGTTGCTTACGTTTTTAAAAAAAAAAAACTTTCTGTTACTAAGGGTATAAGTTAAACTATTTAAATACACTGTTGTTGATACGATGTGAGTTAAACTGTTAAACCTGAAGTATAAACGAAGTGTGTTAGACTTGTAAAACTGTAAACATGGCTAAAAGAGAGGCTAAACTATTCACCATCGGACCGGGTAGCCTTCAGTACATCGACGAAGAAGTGGAACAAGAACGTTTAGAAGATTACTCTGAACACCTGTTAAGCCCCACCACATTAGGGAACTTTGACAAAGCCAGACTTGAAACCACGAAACTGGATAGCTGTAATAATTCGGTGACTTCGAGTCCTGATATTCTGGATGATTCTTCCACCTCCCTCTTGGGGAACGGCAGAAGCTCGTCCAAGAAACAATTTGTCACCTTCTCCGGGAAGAACTACAACACCCAAGGGGACACACGAGTCGCAGCGAACCCGGTAAAAAACAGGCTCGGTTATGAAAAAGTTCCGACCAATAACGGGTTTTCTAAAACCGGAAACGACAACCAACAAACTGGCAGAATTCCGGTTCGGGTGTTGGAATTTAAACCCAACCCAATCCAAAATTCACGGGAGAGTTACACAAACGCATTGCCAGATTATTTGACTAAACGTGTTGAAAATCGAACCAGTTTTGACTTGCCGGAAAAGAAATTTCTCGAAGTCCCGACGCTGGAGAGTGTTCTTGGAAAACGTGACTGTAGCATATCCGAGATAGAGGAACCACTACCAGACGATAAAAGCCAACCCGTTTTCCGGGATGTGGGTGGTAACAAAATGGACGATACTGTTGATACAATCATTCCCGTAGAGAAGTCAACCCCCACACAAAGCGAGGAACTACGGAACCTGCTGTCTCCAAGTTCTCCAGGCAAGAATTCCGACCTCGAGTTTCAGCTTCCTGTGCAGTGGAACCGCAGGTTGAGAGATCTCCATGGACGGAAGAGGTTTGACAGGTTGGCAGCTAAACAGAAACTAAAAGAGCTGATGCCGAAGGTTTGTCTCTTTTCCCCCCTTTTATTGGTATTATTTTTTATTACTTAACCCTTAACTACCTAAGATAGTTTTAAGGTGTGTTATATATTTAAAAAAAATATATTTTAAACTTACTAGTCTAAGAAATTAAATTATGTATATTAAAATCCCCATACTAGAAGATAAATTTAAATTTAAGTTTGTAAATTAAAATTACGGATTGGGTGGCCTATTGGTATAGAGCTAGACTGCTAACTCGAAAGTCTGAAGTTAGACTCCGGGTTCAAGTCAGTCCATATAGCTCTGATGGGTGTCTAATTAACGTTAGAGAAAACAAAGACGGCTGACCACACCATGCCATCTCACGCCGAGGTCACAGAAACAGATGAAATCTACTTATGTGTCTTGGGCATGAAGAAGAAAATATATTAAAATCCACATAAAAGATAAATATGATTTAAATTATACTTGGATGTGAAGAATAAAAAAAAGGTATCGATAACGAGAGTAGCGATTACGATTAAATTTATCGTTGTTTTTGAAGCTGCTTTGTGTGAGTACACGTTATATGCTAATGGTGACACGTTAGTTAAGAACATTGAAAAGATCCACTTAATGGTTCACTTAAAACCATTTCGTTCATTGAAATAAACGGAAAAAAAAATATGCTGATATAAAAAGTTCCCTTTCAAGAATCAGATCACATTTGATTAAAACTCACGCTTACGATATTCCCAAATCAGATCAACAAATTCATCAGTTACATCTAGATTGTAGCGATGGTCTACGTCACATAGCAAAACAAAAAAAAGATAGACACATAATCATCATGGTTACAATCTAGAGTAAGAGGGTATTCATACATTTTCTACATTGCATCTACAGCCACTAAAAATGAAATTAAAAAAAAAACCCATTTAAATACGAAACAGTGCTTTATTTGTTATTAATTCCCTGGCCCACTACACCACCCATACCTTGTTACGCCAATTAAGAAAGGAGAACAAGAAAGAATTTCAAACATGTATATAAAGGTTGTGAGATGTACGTCAAAATCTATCGCTTTGCATCACGCCTGTATATAGTTACAAAACTACAACTATCCCAGATATCTCTAGTGTGTAAGAGATAGACTATTCATCATAATCTGCTGAACGTCTTAAAGAACGACAATCCTTTAAGCCCTAATCCTGACCCGAAACCCAGACTTTGAAATCCGTAAGCCCCGGGCCATCAATTTCCACCACCGCAGGTTTTGTGAGGGTAATTTAAAACAAATTCCCACCTCCCGTAGACAACAAAGCGTTTTTATACCTTTGAAGGCCAAAGTTTACCTGTATTTTTTCTTTCTCTAGCCATATACTAACTGATCTAAACTAAACTTGTTAACACGGTATATTAGATTAATTTACCACTCGAGTGTCTGTAAAAAAAAAAAAAACTGTATTATATTCTTTGGCCGCCTGTGTATTCAAAAGGGACACGAATCTAGTCGACCACTTGAAAACTACGTCATTTGTGAATTTGCTGGACTTATTTTTGCATTTTTTTCTATTATCTCCCTTTGATCAGAATGATTGATTGTGGTAGAGCTATGAATAGTGTGCTGTCAAAATTTTGGGGCTGATTTGGCCAGTATTGAAATTATGAAACGAACGTGATTTTTATAATTTGTAATACAGAAGTAGCAGATATGTTGTAGTACAGCTCAATAAATATTACAGCCATTATTATATTTGCGTATTTTTCTGAAAAACAATTATAAAATAAACCGGTAGTGATCTCCCCTAAACTTTCTCGAATATTCTTATATAAAACAACAGGGGATGGTAACTGGGGATATAGTTATGATTTTTAATCCATTTTAAATACTTAAACTTTTAAAAATAGAATAGAATCTCATAAAAAAAACATTGCGCACCAAGCAAACGCCGAATAAAAACGCGTATAATAGTGCGCAATATTATTAGTACTTTAAAAATTTACATTAGTTTTTTGAGAAATCGGAAGTAGCGTAAATTACTACTTCCAGTCAACGGAAATTACTCAAAATTTAACAGAAGGTAGAGAATTAGATCTTTTACTTACATGTGAAATTTCATTTATCTATCTGAAATAGTACTCAAGTTATAGGCTTTTGAAAAATTCAAAGTAGGAAAAGTACCACTTCCGGTTATCGGAAATCGCTCAAAAGTTGATACGGATCTACGATTTTGATAAAATACTTATATATGAAATTTCATCAACCTAGCTGTAACGGTACTCAAGTTATCGTGTTTACACACGGACAGACAGACACACAGACACACACACACACAGACATACGGACAAGATTGCAAAATTATGTTTTTCCGTATCAGTGAGGTGTAAAACGTCGAGATTTGTAAAAATCTCGATTTTTTTTTTTTGCACGATTACAATACTTTTTCTATACTACGTATATACGAGAAAGTAAAAATAATTGGATAGAATAAAAATACTACTTGTTAAAATCATGAAGGGATAATAAGTTTTTGAAGTAAAAGAAAATGAATAATTGCTTTTGAAATTGATAATTTTTTCAACATTTTATGTGGTTTAGCTGGTCTCATCTACGCCAATGGTATATTTTAACAACACTATTTACATACAGACTATCAATAATAGCTACATACACCCTCAGAAACATTCTTATAAACTTTCTTATATACCCTCATACACACCCTCATACACACAACATACCCTATAGATAATCCCTACAGACACCCCCGTACATACCTCATAAAAACCTCATACACACCATCATACACCGTTTTGCACACCATCATACACACAATCATACACACCCTTAAACACACCCTCATACACACCCTCATACACACCCTTATACACACCCTTATACACACCCTCATACACACCCTTATACACAACATCTTACACACCCTCACACACACCCTTATAAACACCATCGTACACACCATCATACACACCCTTATACACATCATCATACACACCCTTATACACACCCTTATACACACCATCATACACACCATTATACACATCATCATACACACCCTTATACACATCATCATACACACCCTTATACACACCCTTATACACACCCTTATACACACCCTTATACACACCATCATACACACCCTCATACACACCCTTATACACACCCCATACACACCGTCATACACACCATCACACACACCATCACACACACCCTTATACACACCCCATACACACCATCTTAAACACCCTTATACACACCCTCAAACACACCATCATAATGCACCATACCCACTCTTTAACAGACCTTTCAAATTATTTGAAGGTTATCCGGATTTATAAATACTCTAAAAATCCCTTATTTTTTTTATGGACAAAATCACTACTAAATAAACTAACAATCTGTTGTGGACGGGCCTTTTCATCCGCCATTGCTGCGAAACAAATATAAAAACACACCCGAAATGTAAAATAACTCTTGCGTTCGCCAGAGCTAAAAAGAATTAAATAGATTATTTCCCTTGACATAGCTGCTTTATAAAACACCTTGGCAGCTGATTAATTTCTCTGTATGCTTCTTTCGTGTATCTGATCTGGAAAGATTAGTAAGTCATAAGGTTTTTATACACAGCTTTATTAAGTGCAAAAATAACCCCACGAATATCATTTATGCTGTTTAAAACACAATTTCAACGAATACATTTCAACTTTTCAAGATGCAAGATAGACGCGGTCTTAGATTTTAGATATATTTTAGTTGAGTCGTTTTTACTACACTAATTTACATGTACACACCTATTCTATATGAGCACTATTTGTTTCTATACATTTTTCAATAGCTTGTTTACACCTATCAATAATCTTTGTACACACTTATTGTCGGTGGAAATTTAATTCATTTTTGCCAAAGATTTTGTTGAGTACCTAGAGTACCAAGGGAAGCAACATTTTTTTTAAAGGAAGTAGTATTTTCCTAATTACGTCCCTTGATTCCATTTTTTTCATTTAAAAATAAAGGGACTAAAATAATACAGTTCATAGACAAAGAGTTACAAAGAATTGCGAATAAGTTTTAAATTTTTTTTAAACATGGTACTGTGTTATCCCTATTACTATTATGGTATACAAAAAGGACTAGATTTACTTTTAATTGGTTGAGGTTCTCACTTAAAATTTCCGTGGGTGGGGTAGGAGTGGGGACAGACACTGGCTTAGGTATATATTTTTTTTCTATAAATTATATATTTTTTCGTCTTATGCGGGAGAATGGGGGTGTGGTTGGGTAGGGCGGTGAACGTGGGGATGGGTGAGGGTGGGGATGGAGGAGAGTGAGAGGGAATGTGCCCACAAAAGAGATGCCTGAAAGAAACTGTTCAATAATATTTAATTAACTAATAGCAACCTAACACTCTTCTTAAAGAAGATTCCATTACTGTGGCATTATATTTACACTGGTACCTTCAGTATTTCTTTCATGCATCTATTCTTTGGGGAGGGGAGATATGCCCCTCATCTCACGAAGCACGTCTACCCCCCCCCCCCCCAATTCCCTAACGCAAAAGAATTTAGATAGAAATTAAATACTTGTTACCAGTGTCCGCCTACACCAGGGGTCGGCAACCTTTTGAAGCGGAAGAGCCAAAAGTTACAATTTTCAAAATTTCCCTGGTTTTAAAGAGCCACTAACATTTTTTTTATTTCAAATATTTAATTTTTTTATTAAGATTATTAGTATTTGTTCAAGGAGCTTGAGAGCCGCATCTTGATATCAAAAGAGCCGCATGCGGCTCGCGAGCCGCAGGTTGCCGACCCCTGGCCTACACCATTAAATTTAGTCCGACCCCAACTCCTGAAATTCCAAAATTTTTAGTGTCCCCCTTTCCTATTACACACCTCATACACACCATCATGCACACCCTCATACACACCCTCATACACACAATCACACACACCCTCACACACACCCTCAAACACAATCATACACACCTCATATACATCCTCATACACACAATCATACACACCCTCATAGACACCATCATACACACCATCTTACACTCCCTCATAGACACCATCATACACACCATCATACACACCATCTTACACACCATCATACACACCATCATATACACCATGATACACACCCTCATACACACCCTCATACACACCCTCATACACACCATCATACACACCATCATACACACCCTCATACACTACCTCATACACTACCTCATACACATCCTCATTACACACCTCATACACACCATCCTGCACACCCTCATACACACCCTCATACACACAATCATACACACCCTCACACACACAATCATACAACCCCTCACACACACCCTCATACACACAATCATACACACCTCATATACATCCTCATACACACAATCATACACACCCTCATAGACACCATCATACACACCATCATACACACCATCTTACACACCCTCATAGACACCATCATACACACCATCTTACACACCATCATACACACCATCATACACACCATGATACACACCCTCATACACACCCTCATACACACCATCATACACACCATCATACACACCCTTTTACACTACCTCATACACACCATCATACACACCCTTTTACACTACCTCATACACTACCTCATACACATCCTCATTACACACCTCATACACACCATCGTGCACACCCTCATACACACCCTCATACACACAATCATACACACCCTCACACACACAATCATACAACCCCTCACACACACCCTCATACACACAATCATACACACCTCATATACATCCTCATACTCACAATCATACACACCCTCATAGACACCATCATACACACCATCATACACACCATCTTACACACCCTCATAGACACCATCTTACACACCCTCATACACACCATCTTACACACCATCATACACTACCTCATACACATCCTCATACACATCCTCATACACACCTTTATACACACCCTCATACACACCATCATACACACCATCATACACACCATCATACACACCCTCATAGACACCATCATACACACCATCATACACACCATCATACACACCATCATACACACCATCATACACACCCTCGTACACACCCTCATACACACCCTCATACACACCATCATACACACCTTTATACACACCCTCATACACTACCTCATACACACCCTCATACACATCCTCATACACACCTTTATACACACCCTCATACACACCATCATACACTACCTCTTACTCACCCTCATACACACCATCATACACACCTTTATACACATTCTCATACACTACCTCATACACACCCTCATACACACCCTCATACACACCTTTATACACACCCTCATACACACCATCATACACTACCTCATACACTACCTCATACACACCCTCATACACATCCTCATACACACCTTTATACACACCCTCATACACTACCTCATACACTACCTCATACACATCCTCATACACTACCTCATACACACCATCATACACACCCTCATACACACCCTCATACACTACCTCATACACACCATCATACACACCCTCATACACACCCTAATACACACCCTCATACACACCCTCATACACTACCTCATACACACCATCATACACACCATCATACACACCCTAATACACATCCTCATACACACCCTCATACACACCATCATACACACCCTCATACAAACCCTCATACACACCCTCATACACACCCTCATACACACCATCATACACTACCTCATACACACCATCATACACACCATCATACACACCATCATACACACCTTTATACACACCCTCATACACATCCTCATACAAACCTTTATACTCGTCCTCATACACACGATCATACACACCATCATACACTCCATCATACACACCTTTATACACACCATCATACACACCATCATACACACCATCATACACACCATCATACACACCATCTTACACACCATCATACACACCATCATACACACCATCATACACACCATCATACACACCATGATACACACCCTCATACACACCCTCATACACACCCTCATACACACCCTCATACACATCATCACACACACCCTCATACACTACCTCATACACATCCTCATACACATCCTCATACACACCTTTATACACACCCTCATACACACCATCATACACACCATCATACACACCATCATACACACCCTCATACACACCCTCATACACACCCTCATACACATCCTCATACACACCTTTATACACACCCTCATTTACACCATCATACACACCATCATACACACCATCATACACACCATCATACACACCATCATACACACCCTCATACACACCCTCATACACACCCTCATACACATCCTCATACACACCTTTATACACACCCTCATACACACCCTCATACACACCCTCATACACACCATCATACACTACCTCATAAACACCCTCATACACATCCTCATACACACCCTCATACACATCCTCATACACACCTTTATACACACCCTCATACACACCCTCATACACACCATCATACACATCATCATACACACCTTTGTACACACCCTCATATACACCCTCATACACATCCTCATACACACCTTTATACACACCCTCATACACACCATCATACACACCCTCATACACACCATCATACACACCATCATACACACCATCATACACACCGTCATACACATCCTCATACACACCTTTATACACACCATCATACACACCTTTATACACACCTTTATACACACCATCATACACACCATCATACACACCATCATACACACCCTCATACACACCCTCATACACACCCTCATACACACCATCATACACACCCTCATACACTACCTCATACGCACCCTCATACACATCCTCATACACAACTTTATACACACCCTCATACACACCCTCATACACACCATCATACACTACCTCATACACACCCTCATACACACCCTCATACACATCCTCATACACGTCCTCATACACACCTTTATACACACCCTCATACACTCCCTCATACACACCCTCATACACACCTTTATACACACCCTCATACACACCATTATACACACCATCATACACATCCTCATACACACCATCATACACACCATCATACACACCATCATACACACCATCATACACACCATCGTACACACCATCATACACACCATCTTACACACCATCATACACACCATCATACACACCATCATACACACCATCATACACACCCTCATACACACCCTCATACACACCCTCATACACACCATCATACACACCCTCATACACTACCTCATACACACCCTCATACACACCTTTATACACACCCTCATACACACTATCATACACACCATCATACACACCCTCATACACACCATCTTACACACCATCATACACACCATCACACACACCCTCACACACACCCTCATAGACACCATCATAGACACCATCATACACACCATCATACACACCCTCATACACACCCTCACACACACCCTCATACACACCATCATACACACCATCATACACACCATCATACACACCATCATACACACCATCATACACACCATCATACACACCATCATACACACCCTCATACACACCATCATACACACCCTCATACACTACCTCATACACTACCTCATACACTACCTCATACACATCCTCATACATATCCTCATACACACCATCATACACACCCTCATACACACCCTCATACACACCCTCATACACACCCTCATACACATCCTCATACACACCTTTATACACACCCTCATACACACCCTCATACACACCATAATACACTACCTCATACACACCCTCATACACATCGTCATACACACCTTTATACACACCCTCATACACTACCTCATACACACCATCATACACACCATCTTACACACCATCATACACACCATCATACACACCCTCATACACACCCTCATACACACCCTCATACACACCCTCATACACATCCTCATACACACCTTTATACACACCCTCATACACACACTCATACACACCATAATACACTACCTCATACACACCCTCATACACATCGTCATACACACCTTTATACACACCCTCATACACTACCTCATACACACCCTCATACACATCCTCATACACACCTTTATACACACCCTCATACACACCATCATACACTACCTCATAGACACCCTCATACACACCATCATACACACCCCATACACACCCTCACACACACCCTCATACACACCCTCATAGAAACCATCATACACACCCTCATACACACCCTCATACACACCATAATACACTACCTCATACACACCCTCATACACATCGTCATACACACCTTTATACACACCCTCATACACTACCTCATACACACCCTCATACACATCCTCATACACACCTTTATACACACCCTCATACACACCATCATACACTACCTCATAGACACCCTCATACACACCATCATACACACCCCATACACACCCTCACACACACCCTCATACACACCCTCATAGAAACCATCATACACACCCTCATACACACCATCATACACACCATCATACACACCATCATACACACCATCAAACACACCCTCACACACACCCTCATACACACCCTCATAGACACCATCATACACACCATCATACACACCCTCATACACACCCTCTCACACACCCTCATACACACCTTTATACACACCCTCATACACTACCTCATACACACCCTCATACACACCCTCATACACACCATCATACACTACCTCATACACTACCTCATACACTACCTCATACACTACCTCATACACTACCTCATACACACCCTCATACACATCCTAATACACACCTTTATACACACCCTCATACACACCATCATACACACCATCATACACACCCTCATACACACCCTCATACACACCCTTATACACACCCTCATACACACCCTCATACACACCATCTTATACACCATCTTATACACCATCATCTTACACACCATCATCTTACACACCCTCATACACACCCTCATACACACCATCATACACTACCTCATACACTACCTCATACACTACCTCACACACACCTTTATACACACCATCATACACACCCTCACACACACCCTTATACACACCATCATACACACCCTCATACACACCATCTTACACACCATCATACACACCATCATACACACCCTCATACACACCCTCATACACACCCTCATACACACCCTCATACACAACCTCATACACACCCTCTTACACACCCTCATACACTACCTCATACACTACCTCATACACGCAATCATACACACCATCATACACACCCTCTTACACACCCTCATACACTACCTCATACACACATTCTCATACACGCAATCATACACACCATCATACACACCCTCATAGACACCCTCATAGACACCCTCATAGACACCCTCATACACACCCTCATGCACATCCTCATACACACAATCATACACACCCTCATAGACACCCTCATAGACACCATCATAGACACCATCATACGCACCCTCATAGAAAGCCTAAAACATGACAAAAAGTTTTACTTGTTGTCTCAGCTGTGAGGGATAGAGTGTTGCTGTAAATTATTATTCACAACTCTCTGATAGATGCGACCTTAACCTTGACCTGCGTTGGCCTCAGAAATCCGACACTACATTATTTTGTTTTTTTAAATTTCTCTTTCAGACCACCAAAAACCTATAATTTATTTGATTTCTTTTGTGGGGTAGTTAAAGCTAACTGTGGATGTTTTAATACATAATACAGTTTTTTTAGGAAATTAGGTTAATTATGGCTTTAGCCACAATGCAGTAGACACAAGTAGAACACAAGTAGACACAAGTAGAACACAAGGAAGCCTTGAAGGAAATAGGCGTGTGAAATAAGCCTTGAGTGAATCGACGCTCCTATTGTTATTCTTGGTTCGATCCGCCGAGGAGGGGTGACAGGTTGACAGCGTTACGTGATACCTTACCGGAACTAGTTTATGAATGGCGGGGGGTGTCAGGATTCGGTGTGAATAAAAGGTAAAGGAGAGGGTGGGTGGGGGTTGTGGGAATATGTGAACAAAGGGGAATGGGATAGGGAGATTAGGGGTGGGGGGTGATGTGCGCTGTGGGATTTTGGGAGGAGTACGTCAAGCTTAAGGATTATTTACAAGATACGTACATTAACAGAAAAATACAATATTGTAAGTGCCCCTGACCACGAACGCTTCAGTTTACGAACGTTTCTGGCTACATAGTTTTCAAGTTACGAACGTCATATTGTTCAGAAGCAACGCCGCATCCTATGAACGCAGCTAAGTTCATATGGAGTTGTATGTGTATAGGTTTGTGTGCTCACTGTGTGTGGGTACGGGTGAGGGTGGTGATGGTGATGGGTGAGGATGGGGATGAGTGAGGGTGGGGATGGTTGAGGGTGGGGATGGTTGAGGGTGGGGATGGTTGAGGATGGACACCATCACACACACCCTCACACACACCCTCATAGACACCATCATAGACACCATCATACACACCATCATACACACCCTCATACACACCCTCACACACACCCTCATACACACCATCATACACACCATCATACACACCATCATACACACCATCATACACACCATCATACACACCATCATACACACCATCATACACACCCTCATACACACCATCATACACACCCTCATACACTACCTCATACACTACCTCATACACTACCTCATACACATCCTCATACATATCCTCATACACACCATCATACACACCCTCATACACACCCTCATACACACCCTCATACACACCCTCATACACATCCTCATACACACCTTTATACACACCCTCATACACACCCTCATACACACCATAATACACTACCTCATACACACCCTCATACACATCGTCATACACACCTTTATACACACCCTCATACACTACCTCATACACACCATCATACACACCATCATACACACCATCATACACACCATCATACACACCCTCATACACACCCTCATACACACCCTCATACACACCCTCATACACATCCTCATACACACCTTTATACACACCCTCATACACACCCTCATACACACCATAATACACTACCTCATACACACCCTCATACACATCGTCATACACACCTTTATACACACCCTCATACACTACCTCATACACACCCTCATACACATCCTCATACACACCTTTATACACACCCTCATACACACCATCATACACTACCTCATAGACACCCTCATACACACCATCATACACACCCCATACACACCCTCACACACACCCTCATACACACCCTCATAGAAACCATCATACACACCCTCATACACACCCTCATACACACCATAATACACTACCTCATACACACCCTCATACACATCGTCATACACACCTTTATACACACCCTCATACACTACCTCATACACACCCTCATACACATCCTCATACACACCTTTATACACACCCTCATACACACCATCATACACTACCTCATAGACACCCTCATACACACCATCATACACACCCCATACACACCCTCACACACACCCTCATACACACCCTCATAGAAACCATCATACACACCCTCATACACACCATCATACACACCATCATACACACCATCATACACACCATCAAACACACCCTCACACACACCCTCATACACACCCTCATAGACACCATCATACACACCATCATACACACCCTCATACACACCCTCTCACACACCCTCATACACACCTTTATACACACCCTCATACACTACCTCATACACACCCTCATACACACCCTCATACACACCATCATACACTACCTCATACACTACCTCATACACTACCTCATACACTACCTCATACACTACCTCATACACACCCTCATACACATCCTAATACACACCTTTATACACACCCTCATACACACCATCATACACACCATCATACACACCCTCATACACACCCTCATACACACCCTTATACACACCCTCATACACACCCTCATACACACCATCTTATACACCATCTTATACACCATCATCTTACACACCATCATCTTACACACCCTCATACACACCCTCATACACACCATCATACACTACCTCATACACTACCTCATACACTACCTCACACACACCTTTATACACACCATCATACACACCCTCACACACACCCTTATACACACCATCATACACACCCTCATACACACCATCTTACACACCATCATACACACCATCATACACACCCTCATACACACCCTCATACACACCCTCATACACACCCTCATACACAACCTCATACACACCCTCTTACACACCCTCATACACTACCTCATACACTACCTCATACACGCAATCATACACACCATCATACACACCCTCTTACACACCCTCATACACTACCTCATACACACATTCTCATACACGCAATCATACACACCATCATACACACCCTCATAGACACCCTCATAGACACCCTCATAGACACCCTCATACACACCCTCATGCACATCCTCATACACACAATCATACACACCCTCATAGACACCCTCATAGACACCATCATAGACACCATCATACGCACCCTCATAGAAAGCCTAAAACATGACAAAAAGTTTTACTTGTTGTCTCAGCTGTGAGGGATAGAGTGTTGCTGTAAATTATTATTCACAACTCTCTGATAGATGCGACCTTAACCTTGACCTGCGTTGGCCTCAGAAATCCGACACTACATTATTTTGTTTTTTTAAATTTCTCTTTCAGACCACCAAAAACCTATAATTTATTTGATTTCTTTTGTGGGGTAGTTAAAGCTAACTGTGGATGTTTTAATACATAATACAGTTTTTTTAGGAAATTAGGTTAATTATGGCTTTAGCCACAATGCAGTAGACACAAGTAGAACACAAGTAGACACAAGTAGAACACAAGGAAGCCTTGAAGGAAATAGGCGTGTGAAATAAGCCTTGAGTGAATCGACGCTCCTATTGTTATTCTTGGTTCGATCCGCCGAGGAGGGGTGACAGGTTGACAGCGTTACGTGATACCTTACCGGAACTAGTTTATGAATGGCGGGGGGTGTCAGGATTCGGTGTGAATAAAAGGTAAAGGAGAGGGTGGGTGGGGGTTGTGGGAATATGTGAACAAAGGGGAATGGGATAGGGAGATTAGGGGTGGGGGGTGATGTGCGCTGTGGGATTTTGGGAGGAGTACGTCAAGCTTAAGGATTATTTACAAGATACGTACATTAACAGAAAAATACAATATTGTAAGTGCCCCTGACCACGAACGCTTCAGTTTACGAACGTTTCTGGCTACATAGTTTTCAAGTTACGAACGTCATATTGTTCAGAAGCAACGCCGCATCCTATGAACGCAGCTAAGTTCATATGGAGTTGTATGTGTATAGGTTTGTGTGCTCACTGTGTGTGGGTACGGGTGAGGGTGGTGATGGTGATGGGTGAGGATGGGGATGAGTGAGGGTGGGGATGGTTGAGGGTGGGGATGGTTGAGGGTGGGGATGGTTGAGGGTGGGGATGGTTGAGGATGGACTGGGTGAGGATGGGGATGGTTGAGGGTGGGGATGGTTGAGGGTGGGGATGGTTGAGGATGGGGATTGTTAAGGGTGTGGATGGTTGAGGGTGGGGATGGTTGAATGTGGGGATGGTTGAGGGGGGATGGTTGAGGATGGGAATGGTTGAGGGTGGGGATGGACTGGGTGAGGATGGGGGATGGTTGAGGGTGGGGATGGTTGAGGGTGGGGATGGTTGAGGGTGGGGATGGTTGAGGGTGGGGATGGTTGAGGGTGGGGATGGTTGAGGGTGGGGATGGTTGAGGATGGGGATGGACTGGGTGAGGATGGGGGATGGTTGAGGACGGGGATGGTTGAGGGTGGGGATGGTTGAGGGTGGGGATGGTTGAGGACGGGGATGGTTGAGGACGGGGATGGTTGAGGGTGGGGATGGTTGAGGATGGGGATGGTTGAGGGTGGGGATGGTTGAGGGTGGGGATGGTTGAGGGCGGGGATGGTTGAGGGCGGGGATGGGTGGGTGAGGGTGAGGACGGGGATGGGTGAGGGTGAGGACGGGAATGGGTGAGGACGGGAATGGGTGAGGACGGGAATGGGTGAGGATGGGGATGGGTGAGGATGGGGATGGTTGAGGATGGGGATGGGTGAGAACGGGGATGGGTGAGGGTGGGTGAGGGTGATAACGGGGATTGGTGAGGGTGGGTGAGGGTGAGGACTGGGATGGTTGAGGAGGGGGATGGGTGAGGGTGGGTGAGGGTGAGGGTAAGAATGGGAATGGGGGGTTTCAATGTCTTAATTTTTTTTCAGACCTACACTCGTTCTAAATAACTATTCTTTATTGCGAAAATCACACACGAAACGATTTATTTTTACACTGATTAAACCATAAATTAACTCTCAGACTGTGGTTTCCGGATGTCGTACATTCCTCTCGGTGGTCGGTATCTATTTCTGCTTAAGTCCGGAAATAGAAAAATTCATCATCGTTTTGTGGGTTGGGGGGGGGGGGGGGGGCTTTAGCTGGCTAATCAAACTGTGTTGCAATTACTAAACAAACATTGTAAAAAAAAAAATCTTTAAATTTTAAAAGAGTAGAACTACTGGCCATTAAACATGTGTAATGCGTGCTGGTCTGTTTATATATAGTTTTTATCGAAACTAAATTTAGATCATATACCTGCGTCTAGCTTTTAAATTTAGACCTTTCCGTTTTTACTACAGTAATATACAGAATACAAAGACACTCCCTGGACATTTTACGTTTAAAAAACATCCCACATATTTATATCCTTTAAAGACATTTTAAAAATAATTTAACTTCTGTTTTATAATGTAATAAAATGTAGGCCTACTCCTCTCCCGTGTATATTGTCTAAATCTTTCTAAAACAATTTACTTATTAATTGGAAAAAGAAATTAAATGAAACTGCGAATGTAATGCAAGTACCGACAAACATATTTGGTTAGGATTAGTTAGAGCTTGTAGGCGGCCGTCAGCCCGTCCACACACAGGTACTAAACAAACGCTGACGTCATGTGAGATCCGGTCTCGTAATCTGTAGGTTAGTGGTCTATTTATAGTAGCTCACCGGAAATAGAGTAAATCTATTTTTAAAATCACAGTTCGTTTAGCAAAAGTATAACAATTAAACTATTGGGACAGTAGCTTTAACGAATGGCATACCATCTCTTTCACATGTATATAGGCCCTATTAATTAGTATGATATTAATGAATATATATATATATATATATATATATATATATATATATATGTATATATATATATATATATATGTATATATATATATATATATATGTATATATATATATATATATATGTACATATATATTCATATATATACATATATATATACATTATATATACATATATATATACATTATATATGCATATATATACATATATATTCATATATATATACATATATATTCATATATATACATATATATTCATATATAGGCCATACATATATATTCATATATATACATATATATACTTATATATTCATATATATATTCATATATATATTCATATATATTCATATATATACATACATATATATATATATATATATATATATATATATATATATATATATATATATATATATATATATATATATATATATATATATATGTATATATATATGTGTGTATTTTTCCGAGGGCTGCGATTGTTATTTTACTAAACATTCACTATATTCACAACAATGTTTTGTCATGCAAATTGTCCGTTCAATATTTTGACACTACCTTTTGCAATCAGACGTGTTTATGCTTTTTAAAATTCCATGCTAACATAGGTAGAACATTAAAAAAATGAAACGCATACAGATAAACACGTCAACATTTAGCCGTATGTGCTTGATCGCTTAGATCAGGGGTTCCCAACCCCGTGCCCGCGGGCGCCATGGCGCCCGCCGAACGATTAGTATGTGCCCGCCTCTCACTATTTGACAGAGACAGAATTTTTTTCATAAACATTATTGAAAGGTTGAAGGGGATGGAAAACTTAAGTTTGAGGGGGGGGGGAGGGTTCAAATCGAAAATTTGAGGGGGGGGGGTGCAAATCGAAAGTTCGAGAGGGGGGGGGGGTGCAAATCGAAAATTTGAGGGAGGGGGGGATGCAAATCGAAAGTTTTGTCCCGGGGTGACGGGAAGGGTCGCTACGCCTCTGGAAGGAGTTTGTCGATTTAAAATAGGTGGTGCCCGCCAACCTACCGATAATTTAGAATGTGCTCTAGAGTAAAAAAAGGTTGGGAACCCCTGGCTTAGATCTTTTCTCCCATTACCCCCTGCCCCCCCCTCCCCCACCCTCCCCACCCTGAACCGCTAAAAAAAAGCCTAATTTAACTAGGACGCATTTAATTTTACTGTCTTTTCTTCTCGCAGCTTTTGTTATGATCTAGAGCCCCAATAGGTCATAGATACAAGTTTGTGTGTGTGTGTGTGTGTCTAGTGTCAACCAACACGCTGTTTGTTTGTTGTTGGGTGTCTACAACAAGACGTGTCAAAACTATTGTGCTCAGCTTATGGTATTTATGTATCGAGAGTTCTAGATCTAGCTCTGTTGTCTCCCTTTTTGGGGGGGGGGGGGGACAAAAACGATAGAATGATCCCAATGAACCGCTTACTCGTATATATATATATATATATATATATTATATATATATATATATATATATATATATATATATATATATATATATATATATATATATATATATATATATGTATATATATATATATATATATATATGTATATATATATATATATATATATATATATATATATATATATATATATATATATATATATATATATATATATATATATATATATATATGAACATGAACATGTACACACACTTATTTGCATAAAAACCTATATTTTGAAGTAGTCTAAGAGTAGAGCGAGATATTTTGATCACGCATGTAAGTCAGCATTAAATCTTGATAGCAGAGTCGGATCCAGTGGAGTGCTTAACGTGGCTGGTTTATAATATGGTAGACTTCCTTATACAGTACACAGACCGATGTATAAACAGACTGGTATATAAGCAGACGGGTATATAGGCAGACGTGTATAACAGACGGTTATATAAACAGAAGTTATATAAGCAGACGGTACATAATCAGACGGTACATAATCAGACGGTATATAAGAAGACGGTATATAAGCAGACAGGTATATAAACAGACCGGTTATGTGGCTAATTATTTCAAACAACAGACTGGCTTTTTTAATGGACCTAGGCTTCTAAAATGCCATGCATAAAATATCTGCTTTATATCAAGGTATTACGTTTTACCTTTCCATCTCACTCATTTCAAACTTTTCAAAAGTGTAGCAGTTAATAAATGACAAGTGGTGAGATAACTGGATTAGCCCGGCTGTTTTCTCAAACACAAACATATATATATATATATATATATATATATATATATATATATATATATATATATATATATATATATATATATATATATATATATATATATATATATAATTTATGTCGCTACGGCTTTGTCAGTTAATGACGGATATATATATATATATATATATATATATATATATATATATATATATATATATATATATATATATATGTATATAAACATGACACCAGTTTTTCGTATTCAAAACACTAAGACATTGATACATTGATCTACTGAATCTAAGTCAGGTACCCACGACACCTACTACCTTAACCAACCTCATGTAAGACAGGGACCCAATCGACTAAGACAGGGACACCCACAGACTTAAGACAGGAACTCACTACATCTTAAAAATGAATACACAGCTTAAGACAAGGCGCTATACAATTAAGACAGGCACCCACTCACACAAGACAGGGACCCACCATATCTTAAAAATGGACCCAACTCTTAAGACAAAGACCTACTACTTAAGAGTGGGACCCCCCACTTAAGATTAGGGCCCGCCACTTAAGACCAAGACCCCCACTTAAAACAGAAACCCCACACTTAAGACTTGAACCCCACACTTAAGACTGGGACCCACCACTTAAAACAAGGACCCACCACTTAAGACAGGCACCCCCCACGTACTACAGGGACCCCACACTTAAAACAGTGACCCACCACTTAAGACAGGGACCCACCACTTAAGACAGGGACCCACCACTTAAGACAGGGACCCACAACACTTAAAACAAGGACCCACCACTTAAGACAGGGACCCACCACTTAAGGCAGAAACCCACCAGCCACAACAAAGACAGGGACCCCCCACTTAAGACAGGGACCCATCACAGCCAGAGACGCGCCTCCTATTTTTATTTCCTCACCCACAAATCACAGCCTTTGGACCGGAAGTAGAAACACTTAAACCAGGTCTCCCATGTCTCTTCCCATCCGCCCCCACATAACTAGCTTAGCTTGTCGTGTCATTCAGGGATTTTAACGTTCAAACAGTCATTCCTTTTTTTTTCCACGGATATATTTTTTTCGTTTCCTAGTTTCGTTATTACAACATTCTGTGCTTATGTGTTTGATTTATTTAAGATTAAGTAAAATCAATGTGTTCGATTTCTTGTGATAGTCAAAATATAAACATGTTTTAATGTTCAACGTAGACTAACCTTAATCTACATATGAAGCATAATTCCGTGTGTTGTTTTTTTTTCGGTGACAATGATAAGGAATACGAAAACATGTTGGTGTAGATTTCATATCTATAGTACTGAATGTTAAACAACACGAAATAAAGAGAAGAAAAAAACAGCTGAGAAGTGGAGATCGAATTGGATCGATCAACTCTAGACTTTAGGAGTTGTAGATCCACATAGAGCTTTCCAAATATGATTCATGGTTTGTTTACTATAGTGTTCTATAATTACAGTCCTGTTGAAATCTGTTGCTTGAATTCGGTTCTATTTCTGGCCCAATACAGCATATAAAAAGTTCAATAACAAACTAAGAAAACACATTTTTTTTCCTCGTTATGGATACACCGAATGCATTTCTAGATCAATATTGTATATAGGTAGTTAAATTAAAAAAAAAAAAAAAAAAAAAAACAAGAAAAAAAAAACGAAAAAAAAAAAACGAAGAACAAAAATCATACCGAATTTTACATAATATTTGTGTTGTATTAAAGTCTAAATATACTTAATTTTGACAATTAATTAGTGAGGACAAAATGCTCTAGCAACGTTTTCTGAAGTTTTAACTAGTTTTTATAAATAATTTGCTTGAATTATGACACTAAAATAAAATTTAAAACATTAACATTTAGCAGATAGCAATAACATTCTAAAATCGATAATCAGTTCAAAGTAAAATACATAAGTTACGTAAATCCAGACTGGGGGGATCATTCGGGGTTGGGTCTGCTGTGTGGGTGACCCGTGTGACCCGTGTCACGTTGGAGTCACGTTCGAGTCACGTTTAGACGTGGAAGGTAAATGTAGACAGCACTAGCGTGTATTGAGGCGAGTGTGATATGTTTTGGCATTTAGCCTGCCCAGATTGCATGGGACAAGTATTGTTTACCTCTGTGGTGCACTGAGCGAGGATATAAGGCGAGGGCTAGTTTTGTATTGTGTCGATCTAACTCAGCGAGGATATAAGGCGAAGGGCTAGTGTTTTGTATTGTGTCGATCTATCTCGGTAATGCGGAGTGACGGAAAGGAATTTGGATCTACTTGATAGTGTTCTTTGAGAGGTAAAGTGCGAACTTCGGGATTAAGTTTGATTTTTCAGCAAGCTCGCACAATATGCTAGTTGGGATCGAAGCTATAACGTACAGACTTTGCAGTTAAGGTTGATTCTACATTACACTGAAAAGATGTGATATTTGGATCCATTCTGTAAAGTAAAACTTTGGAAATTGGTTTGACTCTACAGTCAAGTTCATAAAATGTGATATTTGGATGTATACTGTAATGTATCTCTTTGAAAATTGGTTTGATTCAACACCAAGTTCATAAAATGTGATATTTGGATGTATACTGTATTTTCAAACTCAGGAAATAAAATTTTATTCCATATCACACTCACAACATGTGATATTTGGATCTATCTTGCTAACTCAAAACTTACTGAATTACGTTTTTTTATATCACACTCGTAAAATGTGACATTTGGATCTTTGCTGTAACTCAATACTTTGAATTGAAGTTTGATTATAAATCACACTCATAGTGTGTGATATTAGGATTTATGCTGTGGATTAAAATCTCATATATATTTCACACGCTAAAACATGTGATATTCGGATCTATATTTCACACGCCAAAACATGTGATGTTCGTATCTATACTGTTACTTAAGGACATGAATGTAGCATTTGAGGATCATGGCGGATAATTATGGTTTTTCTGCCGACGGTGAAAGTGGGAGTATCGATGGTTTCCATGGCACACGCCAACCTTCCCATAATTCTTTGAGCGTGAAGGACGATGTTCAAAATAATAATTCTCATGTTGCTGGTTCGTCGTTTTTAAATCTTCCTAATCATTCAGCCACCCCTGCGCATTATCTGAGTGTGGATTATCTGCCTAAAGATGGCCAGGCGAAAGATGTGTGTGTGGATATCTCTGACTTTTACTGCGGGAAACTATCTGAAAGATACCATGAAGGTACAGATAACAACACCGAAATATCTGCTGCAGTTGCTTTCTTCCAGGAGGATTCAGAAAGTGACAGTTCCAGCGGAAGTGCCACCAACGGCACCGATCTGAATGAAGCCGAAACGGACGACGCGCAGACGACAGAGGGCATCCTGACGCCGGAACATGAACTGCAGCTGTTGACGGTGCCCGGCCGTGTCCCGCTGCCGGTGAAGCCGGAACTTGCCAAGGTCGAGGACGGTGCCATTGCCGTGTCCATCCCCGTCCCTGTCCTGCCGCGGAGGTTCAGCGAGCCCACGCTGACGTCAACGACGTTTGGGAAGAAGCCAGAGCCGACGGCAGACGTCACAGACGGCGCCGCTGCGCAGAAGGATGCAGAAAGCGGGATCCCCAAAAAGAAAACTCTGGTATAGCGACTATACTTTCATGCTTTTATACACCTTTGATACCAATGCTAACACCAAATATAACATTCCATCGCTATTTATCTGGTAGTATTTATAAGTACGTTCCACTTTTAAAACTAACGCTTTATAGTGTTGTTGTAGTAGAGTTTATGTTTGTTGAAGAGATGGTGTGGTCAGCACCTTTCCCTGCCGGCTTTATTTTCCCTATCGTGAGTCAGGTACCTATTAGAGCTGGGTGGCCTCAGGGACGCCCTACAGACTCGAATTCGAGATCCGAACCCGTAACTTTCGGGTTAGCAGTAAAGCGCTCGTCACTCGACCACATCGTTGCAATAGGTAGTATTTAGTAATAAAAAAAACTATATCCGGCTAATACCCCTCATTGAGGGCTTTGGTCGGCTTGACCACACCCTCTCATTGTGATTGGTCTGTTGTCTTCTTCTTCCATGCTAGGACTTCATGATGTCTCAGGTCTGTCTCCACATCATCCTGACCCTAAACCTAGACATGTCTCTAATGCTATCACTTAACCATTCTAAACCTAGACATGTCTCTAATGCTATCACTTAACCATTATAAACCTAGACATGTCTCTAATGCCATAGCTATCACTTGACCATTCTAATCCTAGACATGTCTCTAGTGCTGAGAGCTATCACTTGACCATTCTCTATCCATTTCTACCCCTCACTTAATGAAATCATATCACCCCGTTTATTATTCCACCAGTGTGTTTAGCCCGAAAATACCAGTACCACAACAAAAAGATACAGCCAGTTACAACAAGAAACGTGTTGGCTTAATAAGAAAAGTTGAATGGTTTATTTTGTAGTGCGAACAATAGGAACACTCATGTAATAGAAGATGATTTTGGCTGTAATTTACTCTGTCTTTGCTAGGACTTTATTAAGTACCTATGTCTACCTTTGTTATTACATGTAACAGTTTATCGCAGCGTTACAAAAATGTGATAGTTTTGTGTGTACATATTTACCGTTTAACAATACTTTAGGCAAGATACCTATATCTGAAAGGAAATCTCATTTTTATTCCAACTACATGACCCCATTTCAAGTTCATTTTTTTTAAAGAGCAAAGTGTACACCGAATATACATATATAAAGTATACATACAAATATAATTGGATACAATTTTAAACCTGGCTGTTCATCGTTGTAGGCGAAGTAGGTTTTACGGATGATTATAATATATTTGTGTGTGGGTGAAAAAGACCAGCTTGTCTTACTTTCTGGCATCGAACTAGACGACCTCCAACAACACGTGACAGAACTGGTGACTTGAACTCAACTTCGCCCTACCCTAACCTGGTCTAGACTACCATTAGCTTCGATATTAATCTCTAGACCCTAGAGATTAATATCGAAGTCTAGACCCTAGATTAATATCGAAGTCTAGACTCTAGAGATTAATATCGAAGTCTAGACTCTAGAGATTAATATCGAAGTCTAGACTCTAGAGATTAATATCGAAGTCTAGACGGTAGAGATTAATATCGAAGTCTAGACGCCAGAGATTAATATCGAAGTCTAGACGCTAGAGATTTATATCGAAGTCTAGACGCTAGAGATTAATATCGAAATCTAGACTCTAGAGATTTATATCGAAGTCTAGACGCTAGAGATTAATATCGAAGTCTAGACCCTAGAGATTAATATCGAAGTCTAGACGCTAGAGATTAATATCGAAGTCTAGACGGTAGAGATTAATATCGAAGACTAAACCCTAGAGATTAATATCGAAGCCGCTGACACGACGTTGAATACGACAGTCCCTTGACATTTGATTAAGGTATAACTAAAACAGGCTTAGTTAAAAAAAATATACAAAGAAGGAAAAAAAATAGTAAAAAGGGTCTAGCCTAATTGGCGAAGAGAACAAAAAGGGTTGTGGTAAAGGGGGCAGTGGAAAAGGGGGCAGTGGTTGGGGTAACCCCCCCCTCCTCTCAGTTACCGCACCGGATGACATCCCACCAAATGACGCCCCTGCGTGGAATACATATCACATTACTGCTATTATATTGCATTGGAATATCTTTTCAAACTATATCTCCCATTTCAATTTTTTTATTCATTGAAAGTTCAAAGAAATTTCGAAAAACAATTTTTTTTTTCAAACGTACATGAAAGACATAATTTTTTTTCATAATGTGTTAGATGGTACATTTCATTGTCTCCCTTGAATGACATAACGTTTTGAATGCCGTTTCTCTGAAGGAGTTATATCCCCTTTAACAATGCGAATACTCCTTGATGTGTGGTTCTCAACATAGATGTTACATTTGGGTTTTGTTTGTTTTTATCACACCTTAAGTCCCCTCCTCTGATGGAATGGGTTTTGTGTGTTTACAGTAATAGAAAAAAAATGAGTTCAGTCAAAATCTGGTCATGCGTTTGTTTAGCTACTTTTTGTATTTGATTTGGTTTTATAATCTTTGATTGTTATTTTTTAAAATATATTTAAAATTTCTTCTTCTGTAAAACATTTTAAACCTTTATCTTTCCATTTTACAGTAGTAGTGTACGAGTAGAGTAACTGTAAATATAAAACAGCTTTTGCATTGCAAGGGACGTTGTCAATCGTCTTTGTTTACAAAGTAGTTTTAGGGATGGTATGGTCAGTCGGCAGAGCGTTTGAATGCTAACCACAAAGTCTCGAGCTCAAATCGTGCTCGAGTCTGTGGAACGCCCCTGAATTCACTCAGCAATAATGGGTACCTGACCCAAATTAACGAAAGTAAAAAACGGCTGATCATAGAAATCATCACGTTATCGTTTTATAAACCGAGGTCAAAGAAACTGATGAACTCTACTTCCTTTGCTCTATTGACTGCCAGATCCGATATCAAACTTTGTAACATGTTTTAGCCTTTAAATCTGGGTTAATGTCACGATTGTAATCAACGAACGCCAGGTGCTAATGTTTCAAGACGCCACACCTGTCACCCATTAACACCCCAGTGTTAAAAGCTACGATCACACTTTTGTTAACTTTACCACCTCCTACGTTAAAAAAAAAACACCGATGACACCACTTTAAACAGCACGGGAAAAACACTTAAGACACCACATACCAACAATACAACAATCCAGAACTTTCTAATGATACCACAATAACTGTAGTTTTACATCTCCAAGTGTCAGTGAAAGCTAGACTCAAAGTTTTTAATGATTTTTTTTCTATTATCAACTATAATTACAACTATTTGTTAAGGTAGCTTTAGTATACCTATTTAGACTATAATTAGGCATTCATACTAAGTTTCTTTACTACTGGAATCTTCGAAGTTCCATGTTTACATTATCAGACGTACAATACATTTTAGACTGCTTACGTTTCATGCTTTATGTACATTTTAGACTGCTTACGTTTCATGCTGTATGTACATTTTAGACTGCTTACGTTTCATGCTGTATGTACATTTTAGACTGCTTACGTTTCATGCTTTATGTACATTTTAAACTGCTTACGTTTCATGCTTTATGTACATTTTACACTGCTTACGTTTCATGCTTTATGACTTGACCCTGTTGTTTGACCTGCCTAATTTACCTGGACAGAACCCATGTCAAGTCTGGATCGATTTATTGGTGCCTGTGCTGATCGATTTATTGGAGACGCTCCCGATCGAGGTGTCGTGTAGAGGAATCATTTTATTACAAGATAATGGCACATTGTCTGTAGGCCTGTCATAACGGGTAGTCCCGTTAATCAGTTGTGACCTTAATGTAGCCTCAAGAATCAGGTGTATGATGTTACAGTTATAAAGTATTAGACAGTGGCGTAGCGAGGTCGGGTGTTACCCGGTGCGGCACTTAATGGTGTCACCCCCCCCCCCCCCCCCCCAGAGTCGTAGCGACCCTTCCCGGGGACAAACTTTCAATTTTCAATTTGCACCCTCCTCACACTTTCGAATTAAATCTCCCCCCCCCCCCCCCTCTCAAACTTTCGATTTGCACCTCTTAAAACACTATATAACACTCGAATTAATCACTTAATTAAGTGGAATTATCATTTTTCTCTATATATTTTACTATTTTTTGCCTTGGTGTCACCCCCTAAATGGTGTCACCCAGTGCGATCCGCACCCCCTTCCCCCCCCCCCCCCCTTTCGCTACGCCTCTGGTTTAAGATCCAAAAATAACCCATAGCCTTGTGAGATGAATCAGTAATAAGGTGAATGTATCCACAAGTAAAATTCACGTGTGGTTAACTATTTAGAAACTAAATCATTCATGTAATTAAAAAAAACCAGACGTTGCATGTGTTTATTCTGTAATTAGCTGGATCTTTCCACTACCACAATCCACACACGGTTAATTATTTATAAATTTAATGTATCAAAAAAAACATGTGATTAATCAACTTACTGGATATAGAACAAATTTGAAATTCATGTGGGAGAGTTGAGGGGGGGGGGGGGGCAGGACTTAAACATATGCGCTTGACCAGCGAGGTTGCAATTAACACATGCAAGTGCTAATTACACAATTACTGTCAGTGATGTATGTAGAAATCTCCAGCTCACAACAGTGACACGCCCACTGGCTGTTGTATTGTTGAACCTGCAGCATAAAGTCGATTCGTGGGATGCTTGTGATATATATAAGGGTTAAAGTATGTATACATGTATATATATATATATATATATATATATATATATATATATATATATTTATATATATATATATGATACCTAATTTTCCTGCCTTTCAAAATTTTTCATTCCGCCATATTTCTTTTGCTGTATACTGACAAAAACCAACACGTTATAATTAGATTGTTTTAGATTGTTCTCAACATCCAAAGGATCCTTTCTTCACAAGTATGCTCTACAAATTCACATTCCAATTTTGTACAATACTTTTTTCATTTATCTATCGTAACGCCACTTGTGAAACTGTCTACACATTCTTTTTTCTAAAACATTTTTTTTTCTTCTTAAAATGAAAAACCCACTGTCTCCGTGGACAACAAAACAATCCTTAAGTCGATGACCTTGACCTCTCACTCCACAGATGGAGATGACCCGAGAAGAGATGATCAAGAAGTACCGCATCCATTTCTTCGTCCTGTTCTTCTTCCTGCTAACCGTGATACTGGTCAGCCTGGCCTGGTACTACAAGAACATGGCAGTCGACCTGCTCTACGCCAGCCAGGCCATCTTCTTCAACCCACGCACCAGGAAGCTCTCACTTACAGGTGAGAACATACAGCTTTTACAGGTAACTACATGCAACTTTTACAGGTAAGTACATACAACTTTTACAGGTAAGTACATACAACTTTTACAGGTAAGTACATACAACTTTTACAGGTAAGTACATACAACTTTTACAGGTAAGTACATACAACTTTTACAGGTAAGTACATACAACTTTTATAGGTAACTACATACAACTTTTACAGGTAAGTACATACAACTTTTACAGGTAAGTACATACAACTTTTACAGGTAAGTACATACAACTTTTACAGGTAAGTACATGCAACTTTTACAGGTAAGTACATGCAACTTTTATAGGTAACTACATACAACTTTTACAGGTAAGTACATACAACTTTTACAGGTAAGTACATACAACTTTTACAGGTAAGTACATACAACTTTTACAGGTAAGTACATACAACTTTTACAGGTAAGTACATACAACTTTTACAGGTAAGTACATGCAACTTTTACAGGTAAGTACATGCAACTTTTACAGGTAAGTACATGCAACTTTTACAGGTAAGTACATGCAACTTTTACAGGTAAGTACATGCAACTTTTACAGGTAAGTACATGCAACTTTTACAGGTAAGTACATGCAACTTTTACAGGTAAGTACATGCAACTTTTACACGTAAGTACATGCAACTTTTACACGTAAGTACATACAGGTAAACTCATGAAACTCTAGCAGGTAAGATGATAAATCATTAGCAGAAAAGAACACATTTAGCATATAACTCCAAAGAGGAAAGAACCTAAAACTTAGCATTTAAGCTGATAGGTAGCACATAAAACTTAGGATATAAAGCTAACAGCACATAAAACTTAGGATATAAAGCTAACAGCACATAAAACTTAGGATATAAAGCTAACAGCACATAAAACTTAGGATATAAAGCTAACAGCACATAAAACTTAGGATATAAAGCTAACAGCACATAAAACTTAGGATATATAGCTAACAGCACATAAAACTTAGGGTATAAAGCTAACATCACATAAAACTTAGGATATAAAGCTAACAGCACATAAAACTTAGGATATAAAGCTAACAGCACATAAAACTCGAACAGGTAAGCTTATAAGACTTATGAGACTTGAACAGGAAAAAACATAAAACTTAGGATAAAAGATCACAGGTAAGATCATGGAATTTACACATAACTAACAGGTAAGAACAGGTAAGCAAATGAAATGAGTCACTTCGTACAATCGTTGAAGCTTTGTATTAAATTTAGTTGGAACTACTGACACGTTAATTTACTATTAAACAAAAGTTCTATGTATATAAATCTGTAGTAAAAAGATCCTTTGACAAAATTTCACATGACAAATCATCACGACAGATTATCTTATTCACCGTTCAGAGTTCGTATACATTTTAATTTATTGGAATTTGAAACAGCCATCAAATATATAAAGCCTAAGATTACAAATTATGACTAGTTCATGTCGTTTTGCAGACTATAATTCAATCGTGTTGATCATTTTAAAACCTTCATCAACCCTTACTTACAAAAAACTGCATTTCATTTTGCACGCAAGTAACTTGTAATGATTCATGTAACCTTTCTATCTGTATTAAGGGGGAAGGCTCCGGTAAAAAAAAACTTTTTTAATACTCGTTAGAAAACAGTTATTTCTATACAGCTTTATTAAGATACATCCGCATATGCATTTCCATTTAGACTTAACTTTGGGGAATTTTGGGGCATTAAAACTAGTGTTTTGAACGGACACAAATTTTGAAAATTCATAAAAAATTAGTTTAAAGATATGCACTTAAAATTTTTAGCTGATTACCCCAAAATATGGAAGAAGATTATGAATTGATTGTTTATTGGGCTTAAAATGTAATATTTTATGAATGGTGGAAAACCTACGAAGGGGTTAATTTTTCAAGATGGCCGCCGTTGTCATAGTTACCAAGATTTTTTCACCAATTTTTTTTAGTGGAAATGCATTTGCGGATGTATCTTAATAAAGCTGTATAGAAATAACTGTTTTCTAACGAGTATTAAAAAAGTTTTTTTTACCGGAGCCTTCCCCCTTAAGTCCTAAAGTACCATCAGCAATATGATAGTGAACATATGCCACAACCAGTTCTTCGTGTGTCATGTTTTATGTATGTGACGTGTTGTTAGTTCCCATGTCAACTGACGTATGCACTCCACAGATCCGCTGAGCACTAGCAAGATTCAGGGCAAGTTGGGTCAGGACATACCTCAATGGCAGCTGCCCCTCCACTGCCCCATGGTCATGAAGAACCCACACAACAAGGAGTGTATATGGAAGGAGCACGCGATCCTAAGGATAGACCACACACGGGCCACAGGCATTCAGTGTTATACTGTCTCGTGGGAGAGCTTGACGCCGCTGGTAGGTTACAGCAGGGTTGGTGGAGGGTTGTGGAGGGTGGGTAGTTGACACTGTAGGTAGGGTTGGTAGAGGGTTGACACGGCTGGTAGGGTTGGTAGAGGGTTGATACGGCTGGTAGGGTTGGTAGAGGGTTGATACGGCAGGTAAGGTTGGTAGAGGGTTGACACTGCTGGTAGGGTTGGTAGAGGGTTGACACTGCTGGTAGGGTTGGTAGAGGGTTGATACGGCTGGTAGGGTTGGTAGAGGGTTGATACGGCAGGTAAGGTTGGTAGAGGGTTGACACTGCTGGTAGGGTTGGTAGAGGGTTGATACGGATGGTAGGGTTGATAGAGGGTTGATACGGCAGGTAAGGTTGGTAGAGGGTTGACACTGCTGGTAGGGTTGGTAGAGGGTTGACACGGCAGTTAGGGTTGGTAGAGGGTTGACACGATAGGTAGGGTTGGTAGAGGGTTGAAACGGCAGGTAAGGTTGGTAGAAGGTTGACACTGCTGGTAGGGTTGGTAGAGGGTTGACACGGCAGTTAGGGTTGGTAGAGGGTTGACACGATAGGTAAGGTTGGTAGAGGGTTGACACTGCTGGTAGGGTTGGTAGAGGGTTGACACGGCAGTTAGGGTTGGTAGAGGGTTGACACGATAGGTAGGGTTGGTAGAGGGTTGATACGATAGGTAGGGTTGGTAGAGGGTGGACGGGTTGGTAGAGGGTTGGCGCCATAGGTAGGGTTGGTAGAGGGTTGATACGATAGGTAGGGTTGGTAGAGGGTGGACACGGCTGTTAGGGTTGGTAGAGGGTTGGCGCCATAGGTAGGGTTGGTAGAGGGTTGATACGATAGGTAGGGTTGGTAGAGGGTTGACACCGCAGGTAGGGTTGGTAGAGGGTTGACACGATAGGTATTGTTGGTAGAGTGTTGGCGCCATAGGTAGAGTAGTGTGGGTTGGTAGAGGGTTGGCGCCATAGGTAGAGTAGTGTAGGGTTGGTAGAGGTAGGGTAGTGCAGGGTGGTTAGAGGGTTGACAATGCAGGTAGGGAGGGTAGATGGTTAACACAGAGGTAAGTTTGGTAGAGGGATGACTCCATAAGTACGGTAGTGCGGGTTGGTAGAGGGTTGAATCCGCATTTTGAGTAGTGTAGGGTGTGTTGAGGGTTGACATCAAGGTAGGGTTGGTAGAGGGTTGACTCCAAAAGTAGGATAGTACATGTGGGTAGGGGGGTCGACACCGCATGTAGGGTTGTTAGAGGGTTGACAAGGCACAGGTAAGTGCTTGTAGAACGGGGACACACTACCAATACATGCACTTGTCATTGCTAGGCAGGTAGTGTATATATCTGGTGTCTTGAATTTAGACTAGCGAATAGTGCATATATTCAGTGCCTAGAATTTAGTCTAGCGAATAGTGCATATATTCAGTGCCTAGAATTTAGTCTAGCGAATAGTGCATATATTCAGTGCCTAGAATTTAGTCTAGCGAATAGTGCATATATCCAGTGCCTGGAATTTGACATGCAGGTAGGCATGTCTGCATGTTCCCCCGTGACAAAAGGCGCCAATCTACCACTGTGTGTGTGTTACCTTGTCAGCAGCCACCCGTAACGATCTATATTTTGTGGTGACGGTTAACATTAGAGGTCAGTGTTGAAATCAAAGGTAACAGCTACGGTACTGTAATGTCCTGCCCACTCTAGTGTGGACCTAGACGGCCTTAACTTAAGTAAACGAATTTATATTTAAGTATGTAGTATGTGTTAAGGAAAACAATTTTGTATTCAATCTGAGGTTTTTCAATCGCCGTTAAGGACTGAAGTGAAAATAAATAATTTGAGGTTAGGGTAGAAGAAAAATGACCAAGAAAATTAAATTGATTTATTCATATCAAATTTTTTTGATGAGCACAAGACATCCAAATCTTTAATAAAATCGTGTTTTTCTTTGTTTTGTTTCTACACTAAGCTAACGCTAATTCCGAGTATGACCCTAAACCTGACATATACACAAACGTTCCCTTTTACCCTTGTAGCGTAGAGGGCTGATAAGAAAATCGATAGTCTGTAGTTAACTCAGAACAATTTCTGTACGCTTAAATGCTTCAATTGGTTATCAGCCCATTGAAGATTAACATGCGATCGTTTTATATAGAGAAACGTGCACATTTTGCAGATTGTCTTAATTAATTAATTCCAATATTTTACACGCAATATTGTATGAACAGCATACACCTGCATACATATAACATCTAACATATAGCTGCAACAACAGGCAGCAACAAACATCTGCTTACATAAACTTGCTTACATACACATGCTTACATACGCCACCGGGTTACACACACCTTCTTACATACACCTGCTTACATACACCAGCTTACATACACCACCTGCTTACATACTCCTACTTACATACAACTACTTACATACACCTTCTTAGATACACACGCGTACATACACCTACTTAAATAACCTGCTTACATACAGCATCAACATTCACCTGTTTACATAACCTGTTTACATAACCTGCTTACATAACCTGCTTCTATCCAGCTGGTTTCATACACTTGCATTATACACATACTACTACATTGACGTAAAAAAAAACCCCAGATTATGATATTCTGTAAACTGTTCAAAGCAAAACCTTAATTCCATTGTCATTTCCCAGCATTCCCCGTACGACTGTTTCGAGGTAGCAGACGGCGAGTGGTACGGACCGTCCAACAACTCGGACAGCGTCTACCCCATCCGCGGGGAGTTCGTCTACCAACCCACCCACTCCTCCTCCAGACGAGACGGCGTCTTCGGCGCGGCCGTCAACTTCTACTGGCTCTCCTCCACCGGCACCGGCCTCTACGTCATCTCCGACAATCCGGTCCAGGTGTCTTGGAACCGGACCGGAGACAACATGCTCTGCATCCGGGCCAACTACAGCGGGTCGTTGTACCACCAGGATAGCACCACGGAGTTAGCCTGGCTCAACTACACGCTGTGTAAAGGGGTGGATGCCGTTGTGACTCATACTCACATGCAGAACATGTCCTTGCAAGGCGCGTTGAAGTTCCCGCCCGACGTGGCGTTCAGTGGGGCGTGGTGGTCGGTGCCGGACATTGTCCAGTCTGGCACCGTCAATCAGAGTCACGTGGAGGCGCTGATGAAAAGTTTGGCCGAGAACGGGTTCGTCAATAACAAGTTGACCCTGGACGTGGACTGGGAGGGGACGACGGGGGATTTGACCTTTGACCCGCAGAGGTTCCCGAATATTTCAGAGCTCATGGACTCGGCTAAAAATAGAAGCAACGAGATTGTATTGAGTGTGAGCCCTTACTTCAAGTACACGACTCAAAATTTTAACGAGGTAAATATTTGTGTATCACATCTCATTGCTAAATCAATTTATTTTCATAATATTTATATATTTATATATTTATTTTCATAATACCAACCCGTTTCCAATATTCCACAATAAAAAAAGAGTACAGAATCTTTTTCATACCTAGCGATCGATTGAGCAGATGAATTTGAGATCATATGTTTATTGGCCTCGATCTATGAAAGGAAAGAGTGCTCAGCACTTTTCCAAGCCGCCTTTACGTTCCCTAACGTGAGTTAGGTACCCATCAGAGTTGGGTGGACTCATAAGACGTTGAACCCGGATTTGAACTCGAGACTTTCGGCTCTATAGCTTCGGCTACGCCGTCTTTTTCAATAGCTTCAGTGTATTTTTTAACCAGCGTTCTGTCCCATTCTTAGCTTCCATTTTTCATTCTACAGCTTCCGGTTTTATGAAAGTTATCCTATCTTAATACCATACATCACGTCTTGATTTTTAGAAACAAAACCATCACGTGTTACTTAATTACTTAATTACTTGCTGTTTAATTAAACAACACAATATTCTAAAACACAGCGTACTTACTCAATTTCATGCAACTTGTCTTATAAAAATCACCAACTGATTTAATCAAGAACATTAACATCAGACTATGAAAGTGTAATCTCAAACCTCACCTGATAAAAAGAACATCTCCAATTCTGATCTGAAGTTTAAACCACTGGACTGCAGCTATTGAAGATCCTTTGTTTTTTTTTTTTGTTAACGAATGTTCGGATATTAATGCTAATTAAATGGATTCTAAAAGTACGTTTTTTTTTTGTTTCAAATGTAAATCAACTTTAGGAGAGAAGATTTTTTGTTTGTTCCAAATGCAAATTAGCTTTTGGCGAGACGATTTTTTTTGTTTCGAATTTAATCAGCTTTAGGAGAGACTTTTTTGTGTGTTTCTAATGTAAATCAGCTTTAGAAGAGACTATTTTTCTTTTCAAATTAAATCATCTTTAGGAGAGATTTTTTTTGTGTGATTCTAATGTAAATCAGTTTTAGGCGATATGTTTTTTTTTGTTTCAAATGTAAATAAGCTTTAGGCGAGATGTTTTTTTTTTGTTTCTAATGTAAATCAGCTTTACGAGAGTTTTTTTTCCTCCAGGGCGTGGCAGGGTCATATTTTATTCAGGACGCTGGGGGAGAGGTCGCAGGACTGACCAGGTACCAGAGTAGTCTGGCTGCTGTGCTGGACGCCACCAACCCTCAAGCCACTGCCTGGTTCGCTAAGAAACTGCAGGTAAGTTTTTTTTTGTACAAGATTTTAATGGGGTGCTTGATGAAAACCATGAACCATTGTTAACTCTGGTGTAAGTGGTTATCTTTGGAGTAAGCGATTACTCTTGTAGTAGTTGGTTACCTTTGAAGTAAGGGGTTACCTTTGAAGTAAAGATTTACCTTTGGGAATATGTGATTAACTTTGGAGTGAGCGGTTACTCTTGCAGTTTATTACCTTTGAAGTAAGGGGTTACCCAGAGGCGTAGCGACCCTTCCCGGCGCCCGGGGACATACTTTCAATTTGGCGCCTCCTTCGGGAGCAAATGTTCGATTTGCACCCCCCCCCCCTCGAACTTTTCATTTGTACCCCCCCTCAAATTTTCGATTTGCACCCCCCCCCCCTCGAACTTTTCATTTGCACCCCCCCCTTCACACTTTCAATTTGGCGCCCCCCATAAGGTCGGCGCCCGGGTACATATGTCCCCCCTGCCCCCCTCGCTACGCCTCTGGGGTTACCTTTGGAGTAGGTGGTTACCTTTGGGATAAGTGGTTAACTTTGGAGTAAGTGGTTACTCCAGCAGTGTGTTGCCTTTAAAGTAAGGGGTTACTTGAGTCTGGTGATGTTCTTGGGTATTGAGATAGTCTTGGGTTTGTTGGTGATCTAGGGTTTTTCGTTGATCTAGGGTTTGGTAGTAGTCAAGCGTTTGGTGGTAACAATTGACTTTTTGTGGGAGTGAGTATTAATATTAATTGCAAAGCAAACACATAACTTATATGGTATTTTCAACAAAATAATTGGCTTTTCTGTCTTCGACTGAGTGTAACATTTAAATAATATTCTTGAACTATGCTTCATATCTCTATTCCATACTACAAAATATCGCATTTGGGCTACAAAATAAAAATGTCAAAATGTTATATAGCAGGATCCCAATGAAGTCTGACTGTGATATTTTTCCAAAAAAAAAATAAACCGTTAAATGCTAGGTTAATTTTAACGGCACAGTATGTTCTTGGGCTTTAAAAAACTGTTTAGGATAAACAAGCATAGTAATTTATTGTAGTGGATAGTAATACAATATTAACTTCTGTGCTTAATAATATTAGCTTCCGTGCTTTTTTGAAAAAAAAAAGTTTACAAAACATAACTTATATAGCATGTACGACAATTTAATTGTATTGGATACAATTTTTTTTCCTGATGATAAATGTATGCATTTTGCTTTTACAGGCGTTGAAAGGAAGCGGCATCGATTCCTTCCGGCTGGCGTACGGGTCACAGGGCTGGCTGCCGTACAAGCCCCAGTTCTACAGGAACGACTCAATGCCTGGCACTTTCAGGTACTTAGACAACTGGTCTTTGTCTCTGATCGAATACCGCCTCACTTATTTTCACATACTACAATATTGCAAATTAGGTCTAGATGTCTAATATAATTGAGTTTATTTTACAGTCAATGATTGTTTAGTATTTTGATTCAGGATTCTAAAATATCCAAATTCACCAAGCTCTCGAGGTATTAAAATCGATATGTCGTCTTCAAGTTTTAAGTAATCGTAATGTATGTGCAAGCTTGTTACACATAACAATTACTTGACAGCATCAGCATTAGATATGACATGCGATATGTTCAGGATACTTGGGTCTACTATAGTAGCACGCACATTTTTTTTGTATTAAAAAGGCAGCTATTAATTGAATTTTAAAAATTCAATTTTACAGATGCGAGTAACGACAATTATATTTCATTTTTCAAAGAACTTTGTAATTTTAACATCACTGAGTGTTTGAAACATTATACAGAGGCGTATGAGGTCGCGCATATATTGTGACGAGAAGGGGTGTGGGGTGGTTCAGAGGCGTAGCGACCCTTCCCGGCGCCCGGGGACAAACTTTCGATTTGCACCCCCTCTCAAACTTTTTTTGCACCCCCCCACCCTCAGACTTTTGATTTGCACCCCCCTCAAACTTTCGATTACTTTTTCAAACCCATTTTGGCGCCCCTTAAGGTCGGTGCCGGGGACATATTTCCCCCCCCCCCTGCCAGCCCCCACCCCCATCGCTACGCCTCTCGGGTGGTTGTTTACAATGTTTTAATTATTTAATTTAGGCTTGGCTTGGTCTATAGCAGTGTTTTAATACGACGATTGTTATGGTTTATCCACAATGTATAAAGCAATTATCTCCTATTAAAAACGGTCGGACGAATTGGATCGTACTGCTAGCTTGCACATACAATAAAAAACAACAACATAATTTCGCACTTTTAAATTGAAAAATCTACCCAGCTTTATGGTGAGAAAACGGTGTCGGGGTTGGTGTGTTTTGTTCTTTGTTGAAATTATTGGTGCAAATGAAGAAGGTTATCTTTGAAAATCTTATTTTTAAGGCGAACGTATCACCCTGACAATAGAAAATATACAAAAAAAAATTTTCCGCCAAAAAAAAAATGTTATACATACACTCATACATTTTTTACCATAGTGATTATGATGAATCAGCTATAAAACAGCGTATAAATGTGGACCTTTGTATGGTGCAAATAATAAAAATAATAATAATAATATTAATAATTTGAACCAAAAGTTTTTAAACTTACAATTTTCTATAAAATAGATTTTTCTGAAAATCGTTGACAAGCTGTTTAACAATGATATCTATTGCCGGAACTAAAACGAATTGCATTGTGATAAAATGTGAAAATTTTACGATTTTTCAAATCTGAACAGAACAAGATAATAAACTTTAAATTAAAAAAACAAACTCTACAAAATTCCAATTGTATTAGTGCGGTTTATGTAAAATATATAATACTAATACTATTAGAAAGCGAAATACCGAAGTTCAAATACCTTGGTTAATGTGTCGATTAATTGTGAAATAAAAAAAAATCGAATGTATTTTTTTAAAAAATATGCTACTTATTTTAGTTTTACGTACAGTTTTCTAAATTACTAACATATTTTTTTTAAATAGTCACAAAGCTGACTGACAGTATGATCTATAACATGACCTAAAGGAATTGCATTGTGATGAAAATTGAAATTATAGAATTTTTTATTTAAACATTTAAAATGACAATACATTTTTTTCTGTCATTTTTTTTTTTTTTAAATACTTTTATTTTCAATTAAAACAAGTACATCAACATCAAATTTTTAAACATAATTTTGAACACCAAATGAAAACGAAAGGTTTTGCAAATGTACATAATGAATATTTACATAATGTCATGTATTTGATTATAAAAAAAAAATTGCAAAGGATGACAGTAAAAGGGGTGAAGGTCAAATGAAAGTGTCAGAAGTCTGGGTGGGGAGAGGAAAGGAAATTTTTCAGAGAGGGTCAATGGGACAGTGAAACATTTTCTATGTAGGGAAACAACTTAAGTTGACTAGTTGAAAGGGTGTTGTAGTGGTCGCATTTAGTTTTCAAAAGGTTGCAGTGTGAAAGATGAGGGGAAAGAGACAAGATTTAGAACTTTAAATAAGTTCTGGATATTGATGTTGCGGTGGGTGGTGGGGTCGTTGGAACAGTTAAAGGGATTGTGGGGTTATCATGTCTGGGGGTAAAGTGGATAGAGGGGGAGAGAGGAGGGGGTAGATTTTTATTTTTTATTTTTTTTATTAATTCAATTGTTTTAAACATTTAAATCAGTAATAATAATATATTTGATAGATTTTACATAGCATCAAAGACATGAACAGTGAACATCAATTGCATATATAATAATCAAAGGGAAAAAATGAAATGGCATAAGAACTAGATTAAAATAAGGTGTGCAAACTAGGTTTCTCTTCACAGCTTAATTTAGTGTGCTGTGGAGTCAAAAGTTCACACTGTAGCCACCCATGGACAGAAATAGAAACGAGCGTGGGAGAAGTGTCTCTGTAATCACGTACTGATCTATCGTTCCAAAACTTTCCATGACATAAAATTGACCCTTGGCAATGAGGGCACGCTACCTTGAAATGTCCGCCAGTCCGGTTGAGTGGGGGGGGGGGGGGGGAGTGTGTGTGTGTGTTGGGGGGGGGGGTTGAGGTGGGTATCTCTTTCTACCATTCAGGTTGTGCATTTTAAAACCCGGGAAACAGAAGACTGTTCTAATGTTAATTTACTTTGGGGGCTGATCGAGTGATGTTTGGCTTGAGACTGTCTAAATTAAAATTAATACTTTATTTATTTCTTTCCTGTATATTTCTTTTTTTTTTCTCAGTTAAGTGAGAGTTCCCAGTCTATGTCTTAGCTTTGCTTGAAATATTTCTTTGTCATAAGTACTAAATGTTTTATGTTAATTTAAATACATGTTACTAAATTATATATTGTTGTTCTTTAGATTCTATATATCGGAAATGAAGTGAATTGACTAGCTGTTGAAAAATTAGTTTACAAAAGAGTAACAAATACTTATCAAAAATATGTGTTAAATTTATTTCGAAATACTTTGCTTTGTATATACGCCTACAGGTATATGCTGCATTAACGTTAATGAATCATTATTACTGCTTTGGAAGTTTGACAGCTGTATCCCTAATAGTTTTCTGTGGTGAATTTTATTTGTTTCTCTCCCTTAGTCTTGGTAATACTGCCCCTTAAATAAAGTGTGTAGGGTACATGGTAAGGAAAAGATGTCCTGTTTTTGTGGATTAAAGGAGAAGCACGTCCGCTTACAGTGCTGCTAATTGCGTGTTATTAATTAATCAAATAATCATTGAGGATTTAAGTGGTTCTGGATGTATTGTCACAAAAAATGCGAACATTAATGTTGCCAGAGTGTATAATATTGTCCTGTGAAAAATAATGCATACGTATTATAACCATTGTTTTTAAAATACTATTATCAAAAATATTTCCATAATACTTAGAGTTGCCTTATAGTTTAATAAATAGCTCATTTATGATTTGAGATTAATACAACTTACTTCGCTTTTTCCCCCCATAGGAAACTCATGACAGAACTAATGGGCAATAACTCCGAACTACTGACCGTAGACTACACGTCGGATTCCCGTCACGTGGCCGGCTTTGTTCCAGTCCCAGCTATAGTGGACTCCAAGACCAAATGCCTGACCGGTGCCATAGATACGGCCTTGACCCTCGGCCTTATGGGCTACCCTTTTATTCTGTTGGATGGTATTAGGGCGCAGTCTACGGAACCTGAGTTCAGTTCCAGCAATAAGCCTTCGGAGTGAGTAATTGTATACGGTTGTATTGTTGTAGGTTAACATTCTAACCGTGTACTTAGGACGACAGAAGGGCGACGGGAGGGGGAGGGTGCATATATTACATAATGTATCTCATGATATCTTATCTTATAATTACCACAGTAAGATATCTTAAGAAAAATTATCTAGAAAATATAGCAAATAAATAAAAGGTAAAAAAGTAGCTCTGAAAAAAAAAGCTGTAAAAATATCAGAAAAATACGACAGAAAAATACGTCAAAAATACGTTAGACATATACGACAGAATAAAACGTCAGTAAAATACGTCAGTAAAATAAGTCAGTAAAATAAGTCAGTAAAATACGTCAGTAAAATACGTCAGTAAAATACGTCAGTAAAATACGTCGGTAAAATACGTCAGTAAAATACGTCAGTAAAATACGTCAGTAAAATACGTCAGTAAAATACGTCAGTAAAATACGTCAGTAAAATACGTCAGTAAAATACTGGGGGGGTCGGCGTGGTCGAGTCGGTAAAGCTCATGGTTGTTAAACCGAAAAGTCTCGAGTTCGAACCCTCGGGCAGATGAGGCTCGTTAGCTGGGGACAGCCACTCTTCTAGGAGAGACAACTCCAAAATTAAACAACTGCTGCCTTGTAGTTTGTTCTTGATTGGACAAAGGCTATGGAAGCAAATCCAAAAAGAAAAGCAGGCTGAAATCGGAGTCAATGGCCTCAATGGCGCATAACCAGTTGACACGTAACGCTTAATTGTGTTGGAGGCGTGGTCGAGTCGGCAAAAAGCTCATGGTTGATACATTCGAACTAAGTCTCGAGTTCAAACCCACTGGCAGATAAATCTCGATCCTCTTCAACACTAATAATTAAGAACGAAGAAGAAGAAGAAGATACGCTAGACAAATACGTCAGAAAACTTCCTCAAAAATTACGTGCAAAAATAATTTATACTCAAAAACAATTCCTTGAGAATATCTCATAATTAAAAATATTTAATATCAACTACAGTATCGTTGTCAAAGGATATATAGTTTCATTAACAATAATTTAGAACAAAACATTACAATGCGTTTTTCTTCGTTACGACTTGTACTTGACCTTGAACTTTCCCCCCAGAGAGCTGTTCATCCGATGGCTCCAACTGGCCGCCATGTTCCCAGCCTACCAGTTCAACATCCCGCCCTGGAGCTTCAGACCGGATGTCACCATCATGGCGGCCAATCTGACCACTCAACGTCTTCTGCTGCAGAAGGCGTTGGCCAGCGAGGAGCTGAGGCGGGAGGTCGAGGCGGGTCTGCCCATCATCCGTCCAATCTGGTGGCTTAACCCAACACCGGATGTCCACGCTATGAAGGTCAGGGTTGTTTGACTCTAGAGCATCAAGTTAAGGCTAGGAGAAATCAGGCTACGGCTTGATGGAATATGTAAATGTGCATTACACTGTTAGATGGAAGACAGGGTATCTAAAAGATGTACACAGATATTAGACGTTCTAAACTAGATTGCATCACATGGTAGAGACCAAAACACAACACACTCTATGACAGAAGATACGCAGAGAGATTAGACTTCCTACTCAACGGGACTAGCGGGACTAGAATGTACTCACAGGGCCTATACTTTCTACTCAAAGAGACTTGACCTTCTACTCAAAAAGACTAGACCTTCTACTCAAAAGGCTAGACTTTCTACCCAAAGAGACTAGAACTTCTACCCAAAGAGACTAGACCTTCTACCCAAAGAGACTAGACCTTCTTCTCAAAGAGATTAGACCTTCTACTCAAAGAGACTTGAGCTTCTACTTAAATTGACTGGAACCTTTAAGGCAGATTACACCTTATGACAAAAGGCACCAAAAGACACTTTGAAACAGAACATACACAAAAAGACTAGGTTTTAAGGCAGAATGCATCTCGTAACATATAAACACCAACTTAAACAGTAATACAGTCTTTTTGGACGTACTTGAGTCAATGCAGCTTTAATGGGTACCTTACTCAAGTAGAGAACATGCAAGGCAGCGTTACATTTAGCTGACTATACATACTATAGATAGAAAAAAACATACCCTATTACATCAGCCTCTATGGTACATCACTAGAAAACGTAACGATATAGTAAGAAAATATGAGACAATTAACGAGGAGTGTAGAAACTGTGATATATATATATAATATATATATATATATATATATATATATATATATATATATATATATATATATATATATATATGAGAGAGAGAGAGAGAGAGAGAGAGAGAGAGAGAGAGAGAGAGAGAGAGAGAGAGAGAGAGAGAGAGAGAAAGAAATACGATCTTCATATCTCTTATGTTTATCACAATCACACTAGTAAGCAGTTGCTGTGTGAAACAAGGTAATACTAATTCCAATAACCAAAATATTCCCGGCATTCCCTTGCAGGCCAAGGACCAATACCTGATCGGCAGTTCCCTGCTTGTGGCGCCAATCCTGTGCGAGAAGCAGACGACACGGGACATCTTCGTGCCGTCTGGCGTGTGGGAAGACCTCAAGCTGCACAAGGTTGTGATAGGCCCCAGGCTGCTCAAGGACTACGCCGTGGAACCCTACGAGATTCCCGTCTTCAGCTACCGGAAGGAACACGACGTCTGATGAGCTTCGGGCATGCGCGTTGCCTTGTTTTTTCGAGAATCTCATCTTGTATTATTGTTTAGGGTATATCGATTTCTTCCAGTTGGTTTGTATTGATGATATTTTTACGTGTTAATTTTTACCATCCTAACTTAGACTTTGGTCCTGATTATAATTCTGGCTATAGTCCTATTATTGACTTACTTTTATCCTAAAATTTACCCTTAACTCCATACGGATAAAGAACAGTGTTTCTTCCAGACTTTTTTTCTTCGGAGGGGGGGGGGGGGTGGTAAGGCACTTGAAACCCTTTCGGGGAGGGGGTGGGGGCTGACTAAATATTTCAAAGGTGGGAGGGGGCGGACACTGTAAGAAGTATACGTTTTCTATATCATTTCCATTTCGTTGGGGGGGGGGGGGGGGGGCGGCGGCTCCGCGCCCCTGAAGAGAGGCCTGGAAGAAACTCTGATAAAGAACACTACTTAGGACTGATTTATGACTATAAGGACGTTTTGCATAACCTTGTTTTGGAGATATTGGTTCAAACTCAAATTTCTAATTAGCCGGAAAATAACTTTAGTTTACTTATATTACACCGCTTTGTTTCTGTAAAAAAATGTTTATGGATATTAGAGACTCGCGAGAGTCAAGCTAGAGGTTTAATGATGAGCACTGTAACAATCAATACTCATTTCGTGTGTTTGATATCCCTCTTATGTAAACAGTTGGCCATGTTCATATCTGTCTGTAGAATATTTTTTTGCTTCAGTGTGTAGGATACACGGTGCCAGAGGCGTAGCGAGGGGGCGGGGGGGGGGGGGGCGGGGGGGGGACGACATATGTCCCCGGGCGCCGACCTTAGTGGGGGGCGCCAAATAGAAAGTTTGAGGGGGGGGGGGGGTGCAAATGTAAAGTTCGAGGGGGGGGGGTGCAAATCGAAAGTTTGTCCCCGGGCGCAGGGAGGGGTCGCTACGCCTCTGCACGGTGCCAGAGAGTACGATTGGTTTTATTTATTATGGGGCCTGTGTTAAAAAATGTAATTTAAAACTGGTGCACCCCCCTCCCCTTGTTTTATTACTCAACTATTTATTACCGAATATTTAGATAAAAAAAAAAATTTAAAATTAGATACATTATTGATTTGTGAAATATTTTATCATTTAATTAATTATGTTGGATTTTTATTACACTAAATCAATTCATTATCCAGTTTTTTTCTTGTCGCGAATAGATCTGTTACTTATTAAAAAATCGTCCTTAATTTTGCGGATTTCGCTCCGAAATGCTTGTAAAAGATAATAATTCAGAGCCTACTAGTATGATATGACAGGGGAGGTAATAATGAAAATTATGAAGCAACTGCTTGAAAACATAGTGAAGTGTGCATGCTTTATAATGAGTAAATATGTTTGTAAATTTAAATTTGTTTAAAGCAATAAAATTAATTGCTAATCACCACACACAGTTTAGTAAAACGTAGCTTAATTATTCACAACGAAAGTAAATACAGTTTAGCTTACTGCAGTGTTTCTTCCAGACTTTTTTCTCCGGGGGGCTCTTGAAATTTTCGGGGGGGGGGGGGGGGAGGGGGGCGGTCACTGTTTAAAGTATATATTTTCTATATAAATTATACTAATTTCATTTCGTTGGGGGGGGGGGGGGGGCGGTAGAATCTTTTCGGTGGGGGGGGGGGGGTGAGGGGTACACAGACCCCCCCCCCCCCCCGAAGAGATGCCCGGAAGAAACTCTAGCTTACTGTATCGCTTTAAAAAACGTTTAGCTGAAGACAATCTAATTTATTTATAACTCACAGTCTAACTTATTTATGAACAGCTTTGTTGAATACATTTTAGCTAAATACAGTTTGTAGTCTAATCTTTAAACACCCCCCCCCCCCCCCAATCTCGCCCTCCCACCTCTTGTGGGATTGTTGTGTCAGCGTGGAAATTCATAGGCGGGAGGGGAGGGAAGAGGGGTTTTGCTGTGGGAGGCAGGGTGTGGGGAGGGTGTGGGTAGGAAGTGGGATGTGTGATTTAGGTGTAGTAGCAGGGGCTAAGGTGTAGGAGGGAGGGGTTCAGGGGTGTGGCCGGAGGGACTGAGATAGAGGCAGGAGCAAACATAGTTCTAGTACACAATTTATAATTTCCTAACTTCAGATCTTTATGAATAGCATTAACAAGATTTAATTAAACACAGCATTTTTATTTCTAAAGCATTTAGCAGTGTTAACAAATGCATCAGATGCTATCATTTTTTTCCATATGCACGAAGAGAAGAATCATATAGTCAAAGGAACCTATTTAATTTAAAAAAAAACACAACTTTGAAAATGCATTTATATACATTCCAGTATTTATTATGCAAGATAAAGAAAAGGGATATAAAACCCGTATTCCTGACGTGTATCGTAAAATTTGTTTCAAAATCTGTAGTAAATTTTGATTTACTAAACTTAGTGTAACTTCATGTAACAAAAATGTCTGATGCGGTTGTTTATCTAATTTCATATTTTAAAATTTATATCAAATGATCAAAGCTTTAAATTATTATTCAAGTTTTTTTTAACGTACAGGAGATTGCGTTGTTGCCATTGAAAAAACTAGTCAAGTCTTTTATGTTTGTCTATTTTTACGTACTTTGTTATAAAAACATATGCCATAGAAATATTAAAATATTTCAGTTTGATTTTTTATTTATATTACATGCCATAGATTATTTTAAAATTATTTCATTGAATTAGTTTTTTGGTTGTTGAATTATATTTTTGTATTTCGAATATTGTTTTGTTACATAAGGTTTGATTGGACTAAATATTAATTTAAAAGAAAAGAAACGGACACGATATTATTGTTAATGTTATCTAATACAATGATTACCTAATTCATGTTGGGGAAAGTAAAGGCGGCTGGGCATAGTGCTGACCACACCATCTATCCATATGCTGAGGTTTCAGATACAGGTGAACTCTACATTACTTGCCCCATGAACCGTCTGGTTCAGAAAGGGAAATTTAATTACTTATCAAATATAACACTATTTTTTAACATTTGTTGCAAGGATTTTTTTATTACTCAAGTTGTCAACTGTTGTATATATCAATATAATTTTTTTAAAAGATTTGTATATCATTATAAAAAAAGATTATGTGTTCAATATAAATTAGGAAAGAAAATAAAATTGACTTATTTTTTTAATAACTAGTTTTTATCATTCATATTTCATTCCTTTGTCCTGTTGTGTGTTAATTTGGTTGTTTTCTAAAAAAAAATAAGTGACTTTGTTTCCACTATTATGAACTCTTACTTACTTAATCCTCATCACTCCCTGTGGAGTATAGGGCAACAACAAATCTCCGCCATTCCACTCTGTCTTGGGCAAGCCACTTTAGTTCATGCCAGGTCTTGCCAGTAGCCTGTACTTCTTCTTCCATCTCTCTCCTCCATGTTCCCAGTGGTCTTCCTCTGTTTCGCTTTCCAGGCGGAGTCCACTTCAGCGCCATGTTGGGGAGTCTTCTTTTGCTTATGCGTAGGACATGGCCCAGCCATCTACATCTCCTCGTTCGAACTTCTGAAACAATGTCGTTTAATCCTGTCCTTCGCCATATTTCCTTGTTCGGGACTTTGTCGTCCCACTTTATTCTGAGAATGCGTTGGAGGGATCTTCTTTCAAATCCTCTGAGTCGGCTCTCTCCTTTCTTGTTTAGTTTCCATGACTGTGCAGCATAGAGGAACTCTAAACATAGCTAATGTTTGAATAGGCTGCATGACGTGAGCATTTGGAATAAAGAACAGCAGCATCAATTTGGCAAAAATAATGATTTTTGTTCATTGTTATAAAGAAACCATAGTTTTAATTATCATTGTTTTAATAAGTAATTTAAAATCAAGCAATTAAAAAAAAAACTCATTTGTTTATGGATCATCAATGTATGACGTTAAGTTTAAAAATACATTTTTACGTCTTGTTTTTTTTGCATAGACACACTTTATTATTAAACGTCAGTTATCCCCCTTCATCCTTTTGTTTTAAGATTGAAGACGGCTTACAGCAACTGTGTGGACAATAGAGACATGAAAAAATAAAAAATAAAACAGGAGTGATCTCCCCTAAACTTTCTCGAATAATCTTATATAACACTACGGGGGATGACAACTCGGGATATAGACATGATTTTTATTAATTACTTAAACTTTTTAAATCTCGTAGAAAATAAAGAATTGCGCACCAAGTGAACGCCAAACAACATGTGTATAAAGGTGCGGAATATTATTGGTACTTTACAAATTCACATGCGTTTTTTGAGAAATCGGAAATAGCGTAAATTACTACTTCCGGTCAACGGAAATTACTCAAAATTTGACAGAAGGCAAGAGGTCGGCGTGGTCGAGTCGGTAAAGCTCATGGTTAAACCGAAAAGTCTCGAGTTTGAACCCTCGGGCAGGTGAGGCTCGTTAGCTCGGGACAGCCACTCTTCTAGGAGAGACAACTCCAAAATCAAACAACTGCTGCCTTGTAGTTTGTTCTTGATTGGACAAAGGCTATGTAAGCAAATTCAAAAAGAAAAGCAGGCTAAAATCGGAGTCAATGGCATCAATGGCGCATAACCAGTTGACACGTAATCCTTAATTGTAATGGTTGATAAATTCGAAAAAAAGTCTCGAGTTCAAACCCTCTGGCAGATAAGGCTCGATCCCTCCCAATACTAAAAATTAAGAACGAAGAAGAAGAAGAAGAAGACAGAAGGCAGAGAATAAAATCTTTTACTTTGTGAAATTTCATTTATCCATCTCAAGTTATAAAATTTTGAAAAATTGAAAGTAGAATAAGTACCAGTTCCGGTTACCGAAAATCGCTGAAAAGTTTAACAAAACTACAAATTTGATATAATACTTATATATGAAATTTCATCAACCTAGCTGTAACGGTACTCAAGTTATCGTGTTCACAGACACAGATACACACACACACACAGACATATGGACAAAATTGCAAAAGTATGTTTTTCCGACTCAGGGAGGTGTATAAAACGTCGAGCTTTGTAAAAATCTCGATTTTTTTCTTTGCACTATTACAATTCTTCCTCTATACAACGTATACGAGAAATTTATAATAGCTTTCGAGATAGTTTATTTTCTCCGCAAGACTTTTCCGAGTAATTCTGCAGTAGAATGACAGAGGAGTGAACTCGCTTTGTATCACATTCATCGACGCACAATACTCTTGTTTTGAGTTGAATAGCTGGTCATGTAGCTCAACTTATAAATCTGCTCACGTTTATAAATATCTCTTTGTATGTAGGTGAGTGCATTTGTGTGTTTTAATTGATTATGAATACAAAATGTTCTTCCTTCTTAATTGGAATGTTGGACCGGATTTTCTTCAACACCATTATTACATGTCAATATGATATTCACCATATTCCCGTTGACTCTTATTTCAGTCTGCTTTTCTTTCTAGATTTTTCCATAACTTTTGTCCATCCAATAACAAACTACAAGGCATTTTACTCATTTTCCATAGTTGCATGAAAAAATCTCCCGAATAACATTATAATGGGAGTATTTTTTCTCTCGAGTCGCATCACCCTAAGATGAAGTTGTACACAATTACTGATGTTATAAATGTATTTAAAAGTACCTCATTTTACTATCTGAAAACGGAGAGTGAACCCACAAATTGAAAACCCCAACCTACACTATGATTTATCTACTTTTAATTATGTGTTAAGATTAGGGGTTGGGTTCTACGCGTCGTGCCACATATAGTTTGGGCATGCTGAGTTTAGAGTGAACATGCTAGAAATCAGTAGTTTATTTTAACCACTCTCGAGATGTAACTAACGCTCTTTGTGAAAGCTTGTTACTCTAAATACCAAAATACCAATGTGAAGAGGGCACTGAATCTAATTTGGTAACGCAAGTTACAGATTCGCTAATGAAAAAAAAATACAATTAGCAAAGTATCATGAAAATGTATTCCTGGAACTAAAAATAGATTTTTAAAAAAGGTGTGTGGTGGAGTCTGGGACTATAAATCAAAAAGGTTAGAAAAAGGTGTGTGTATGTTGACTTCTATTCTACCAATCAAAAAGGATATACAGTGGAGCGTATAATCATGTTGACTTTTATTCTACCAATCAAAAGGGATATACAGTGGAGCGTATAATCATGTTGACTTTTATTCTACCAATCAAAAGGGATATACAGTGGAGCGTATAATCATGTTGACTTTTATTCTACCAATCAAAAGGGATATACAGTGGAGCGTATAATCATGTAGACTTTTATTCTACCAATCAAAAGGGATATACAGTGGAGCGTATAATCATGTAGACTTTTATTCTACCAATCAAAAGGGATATACAGTGGAGCGTATAATCATGTTGACTTTTATTCTACCAATCAAAAGGGATATACAGTGGAGCGTATAATCATGTTGACTTTTATTCTACCAATCAAAAGGGATATACAGTGGAGCGTATAATCATGTTGACTTTTATTCTACCACACCAGCGTGATGTTAAACAGTTTGTCCAGGAGCTCGGGGAAGTAGATGTTACAGTAGCCGTAGACGATGTTCTAGTATGTGAGTTTGGCAGCGTGGAGAAAATACGCGTGTTGGTGGTAGTAGTTAAACAAGAGCAGTCTGTCCGTACCTCCTAGACTTGTGCCGTGGAATAAATTGAAGCTGGTGTTGGGTTCGAGTCCACGCAGCACCATGGAGACCGCGAGTTCTAAAAATACATCGTTGTTGTAGAACTGGGTCAGATACCACGTGGCTTCCGTTTTTAGTTTTAACGGGATGTAGTAGAAATCGCTGTAATCGTACTGGACAAAGCCGGATTCGACTGTGTGTGTTAAAATAGTTTTCTCGAACTCATCCCACGATCTTACGCCGTCAGGGCGAGACGTGGTGTTTTGAATATCAAAAACCGTGTGTTCTGTCTTTACTTGGACTATATTCTGTACCTTTGTCTACCCTTGGCGTTGAAATATCACTTTCTGTTTACAGTGCTATTTCAGTTACAACGCCTGCTTCCACCCTTTACCATTCTTCCATTAGGTAAACCCCACCAATACCAGTTGTCTTTAACATTGGAGATATTTATCAACATTTTCACGCCTTCATACGTCACGCCGGCATTGCTTATGTTCATCTTAAGGAGTGACCACGGCTTGAAAATTACGTCATCGCCAGCGATCAAATAACCTTTAACCCTGTACCCCATTTCCATAGCCTTGATGGCCCATAGGTATCCGACATAGCCGCTTTTCACACTCGCTTCAACGAAGGTGAAATGTTTACCCAGTTTTTCAGTTGCCTGCAAGAAAAGTGTCATATTGTCACCACAATAAACTATATTAGGGAATACCGGACTGTGTATGGCGTCAAGATAGGGAACGTTTCCGTAATGAGGAAAATTAAAAACATTAACCAGCAACATATCGGAGAAAAAGCTGGAGTTTTTCATACGAACTTGCGACTCTTGGAAAGGCATCCGATTTTTATGACACATGTTCATGATCTTCAGTAATTTGCGATTAAATAGGTTTTCCGTGGGTTCGGAATTCAAATTGGGACGCTGCTGTTGAGACGGAACAAAAGAAATGTTCGTGAGTTGTGAACGGTTAGTATATCCGTGAAAGCTTTCGTTTGTGTTACGTGTTATGTTTATTTGGTAGGGAAGACGCGTAGGTTCCTGGTAACCTAAAGAAACTATGTCGTTTAACCATAAACGTATTAGCTGAACATCTTTGTGTTTCCAAAAGTTATTACTGGCCATATCAGAGCTAAGTTGACGCACGCATTGAAAAAATGAAAACTTTTTATCACAAGACCAGTTGGTTAAAAACCGTATGAGTCTTTCCGTTTGGAAATACATATCCTTCTCGTCCTTGGCGTCGTCTAAGTAGGAATAAAAATTTCTCAGCTGGAAAGCGTTGGCCGGGAAAAACGCCAGCCTACCCCCAACCTCCCACACAGCCTCTGGGCCCAGTACCCCCGCCAGATGTCGCAGACCCCGGAACGTTGTGGTGGTCGGGATGAACAGCGCCCAGAATGCATCGCGGTGGAACAGGGTGTTCTGGGAGTTGAACGGGCTGAACACGCCCTCGCCCCACATCACGGGAGGGGCCGCGGGGTCAAAGGTCACGTTCAACCTGGTCGAGTCGGGTTTTCTGGATAATCTAAAAATATCATCGACGTCTGGATCTCCGTTGACAATGCCCTGTTGGATTAGAGGTGCGTCCCACCGACTCCCTAATCTGAAGTTAATTTTCAAAGTAAAGAATGTATGTTTTAATCTAAATATTAATAAGCTACGTATTAAAACTTCTAGATTAAAAAAAATAAAATCATATTATATTTGTTGTCTAAGTAAATAAAATAATCAGAGGAGTAGCCAGGTGGTGGTGGGGGTGGTGGGGTGCGTACCGCACCGGATGACACCCGATCTAGTGACGCCACTGAAAACATCTCCTGCTAAGACTCAGCAAATAAAACAAAAAGTTTTGTGCCATTTAGATATTGTCTTTCATTGCAGGTTGATAAAACCCATTTGCAAACGAAGAGTTAATTTCGAAATGTTTTTTTCTCCATTTGAAATGAGATTGTAAATATTTTGCATTATTTTAACAAAAATCTCCGATATATTTTATGCATGTAAAAGGGAGATTTATTTTTGCCTACTTGTAAAACTGTGCCTGTTGTTTTCCTATGGCGGATAAAGGAAACCCTCTCGGCCACACTGTCGACTGCCCAAAATGTCTGTAAGGGTTAAAAACCTGTCCACCGTCATAAAAGAGACCCGGCGTTTGGGGGGTTAAAATAAATCCTTGCAGTCCGTCTAGGGGTCTGATCAATGAAAAACATAAAATTGGGCGTCGAGGTTTACAAAACCAATGACAAAAGTTAAACAAGAGTAGAAAATATTTACTTCAAAATACCACACGTTATTGCAAAGCGTCAGAGTTTACAAAACCAATAACAAAAGTAAAACAAGAGTAGAAAATTTTTACTTCAAAATACCACACGTTATTGCAAAGCTAATGTGATAATGCTTAAGGTCGACAACCTTTTTATCGTTTTGAAAACCGCGTTTTAGCCCCGAGCAAAGAAAGTAAAATTTAATAGGACAACGAGCAAAAAAATGATGTCGGTGTAGTTCACGTCATGGAGGATGCGTTTGGGTTTGAAAACTTTCATCAACGTCATCTCATCCAACTGATAGTGTGGTCGCTAGTAAATAAACTTGCTTTCTCAAAATCTTCTATTAATGTTACTGATATTTTAATATTTAATAAATTAAAATAGATATTGTTCTATTGTCATCAGAATTGAAACCAAGTGAGTTCGATTTGATAACAAATTGCTAGACATCCTGACTCAAGCCAAATGTTATAATGACGTCGGCGATAACATTTTTCACTATATATTGACTAATAAATCATTCATCTTAAAGTATATATTCAACTTGCTTCATTAGAAATTTGTTATAAGTTTAATCTTAACCATAAACACAATCTAGAACCCACCTGTTGTCGTCATCAGTCTCGTAGATAAATCTGGCACCGTGCTTGATCGCGTACAGGTAGCCAAGGTTCTTCCTGGCGTAGTGTCCGTAGGGTAGACCATCAGTCAAAGAAAATCCCAGACGCCGTTGATGCTCTATGCTTAGGTAATCACAGCACGACAAACTGACCATCGTCCAGTAGTTAATGTTCAAAAGGTAAGATATTATTTACGAATTACATCTACATTAGCATACAATGAATTAGAAAATATACTTAATTAGTAGGCTAAACACTATGAGTAATATTCGATTAATGCGTCAAATTAAAGGAAAAACTAATAAATAAAGGCCTATAAGATTTTTGGCGTATAAGAAGAACTACTCTAGGAGTCTGAAAAAAGGTGGATGCGTATGAACGCTCGCTCGTGATACAGAAGGGGGGGGGGGTGCGAAGAATCAGGGAGAGGGAATGATAGTGTGACAAAAAAATAAATCAAATACAGTGTTTCTTTCAGATATTTATCCTGAGGGACAGCCCCCTCCCCCCTTCACCGGAGCACATTCACCAGACGAAATAAAATTTAAATAATGTATATATAATTTATATAGAAAATACGTATACTTTAACCTGTTATCCTTCCCCCATCACCCTCGTAGTTTTCAAGTGAACCCCCCCCCCCCCGCCTCCCGGAGAAAAACATGTCAGGGGGCGGAGGGGAACAACTCTGATTTGCAGAAAAAATATGCATGCAAAAAGAGGTATCATCGCTGTACTCGGATAGCTTTGGGTATCAGAGGGAACATTGAGTGGATTTAAACACGAGTTCCTCTTCAGTCTGGTTGCTTTGTTTTTAAGTGTTGTCTCTGGACATTTTATAATCTGTTGTTTGTTTGGTTGTTTGTTTGTTTATTTGTTTGTTTGTTTGATTGTTTGCTTGTTTGTTTGTTTGCTCGACCCTAATTATATGATCCAGTACCTCCAATTGGCGGGGGAGATCCTATCCCCTACCACGACCAGCCTCCAGCCACGGATATTGGCCAGGAACAATGTAATATATTGAGATTTGTGAAGTCAGGGGAACTCACTCTTCTTGTATTAATTATATTTATAATGTTGTTATTGAGTGATGTCCCTTGTATTTATCTATCGTTACTTCCTGTTCCGGTTTCCATCATGTTAGCTGAGGCCCAATAAACGTTCTGTATACAAACAGCATGGTTTCCGTCGTCAGTGTTTCCAATCTATTACAACTGGCGACGAGGATAAATCAATCGACTTAAAAGAGCACATGCTTACTTTAAAAAGAGCTTGCTAGAGCATATTGGCTAAGTATTTCTAGGATAATGGCGCTGTATGGCCAAATAAAAGAATTTGATTCGAATGATGAAACCATTCATGATTATCTAGATAGGTTAAGCTTTTACCTTGAAGCTAACGACGTGACGATAAAAGCCAAAAAGAGAGCTGTTTTGTTAACAGTCATAGGGCCTCAACAATTTAGGCTATTAAAGGACTTATGCGCACCAGCTAGTCTAACTACCAAGAGCTTTAACGAGCTAAGCAAACTGCTAACAGACCACCATGCGCCTGTACCATCAAAGTTCCTGTGTAGAGCCAGATTTGACGGTAGGACTCGTCAACCAAACGAGTCAATATCAAAATATGTCACTGCTTTACGTCATTTAAGTGAATTTTGTGAATTCGGGGACACGCTGTCTGACAGACTATGTGAAAAGTTTGTGACAGGTGTAAATAGCCCTGATGTTCAAAGAAAGTTGCTGCTCGAGTCAGATCTAACATTGGAAAAAGCAATACAACTTGCAACTTCATTCCAGCAGTCATCCGATGCGGCGAGATCTCTAGCACTCTCAGGGATCCATGCAGTAAACAGCAGGTTAGTCAACAAACACCAACCCCATCAGAGCATTTCAACTTATGCTAAACAGCCTGCACGTTCAAATCCTAGATCTAAATCTAGTAATAATGATCAAAAATGTCATCGATGCAAAGGTCCCCATGCATCTCATCGATGCAAGTTCAAGTCAGCAACTTGTTATAAGTGCAGTAAGCAAGGTCACATTGCCAAGGCCTGCTTTGCAAAGTCTTCTTCTGTTGCTAAATCTAGCCAGTCAAGACAGTACAGCAACCAAAGGCAGCAATATGTTAACTCTCACCAAGACTACCTAGCCCAACCAATGAACCACTCTACCTGTGAAAATGCTCAAACTGATTCGCAGCCGGATTTCAACCTGTTCTCTGTGAAATCAATAAGTCATGCTCCCATCAATGTACTAGTTAATATCAACGGTAAGAGCATCAGCTTCCAACTTGACACTGGAGCATCTCTAACAGTCATCACAAAGAAGGACTTTGACGCTGTCACAGGAGGATCAGTGCCTCTACAACCATGTCACAAGTGTCTAACAACATACACTGGTGACAATGTTCCGGTAATAGGAGAGTGTATGGTTCATGTCAGCTATAATGGTCAAAGTGTTAAACTTCCTCTTCTTGTGGTTGAAGGAAATGGACCACCATTACTAGGTAGGAACTGGTTAGTTGATCTTAAGTTAAATTGGGAGAGTATATTTTCAGTGAACAAAGCAAGAGAATCTAGTCTTACTTCAATAGATAAAGTTATATCTGAAAATAAAGGTGTTTTTGGTAATTCAGGATTACTAAATGATAGAACAGTGAAGTTAAGCATTAAAGACACAAATCCAAGATACTGCAAAGCTAGAGTTCCACCTTATGCAATGAGGGATAAAACTGAAAATGAGCTAAGTAGATTGGAATCTAATGGCATCATAAAGAAGGTAAACTATTCCGATTGGGCAACGCCCATTGTGCCAGTGTTAAAGAAGGATGGTTCTGTAAGAATTTGTGGAGACTATAAAGCCACACTGAATAAGCAAATAGAGCTAAATAGGTACCCTATTCCTAACATTGAGGGCATTTCTTTGAATTTGGCAGGAGGAGACAAATTCACTGAATTAGACTTTAGTCATGCTTACACTCAACTAGAACTGCATCCAGATTCAAAAGTCTATACGACAATAAACACACATAAAGGACTCTACCAATATGAACGACTATGTTTTGGTATATTATCTAGCCCTGGAATTTTCCAAACTGTCATGGACAGTATTTTTAAGGATATTCCAAATGTTTGTGTTTACTTTGACAATGTGTACATAACTGGTAAGAATGACACTGAACATCTTAAAACACTTGATAAAATCTTGAAAATAGTTGGTGAAAAAGGGTTAAAGATAAACAAAGATAAATGTCAATTCATGCTGACAGAAATTAGTTTTCTTGGCTATATTTTAAGCAAGCAAGGTCTCAGACCTCAACCAGAGAAAACAAAAGCCATTAAAGAAAACAAACCCCTACCTGAGCATGCCTCACCAAGGATTCAAAGATGGGCTATCACACTAACTGCATACAATTATGAATTTAAATACAAACCTGGATCTGAGAATAGTGCAGATGGTCTTAGTCGATTACCTTTAAAAAACCAAAGCCTTAGTTATGTACCAGAAGATGTATTTGTTCCTTTCACTATCATGGATAACTCCAATATAAATGTGAATGATGTTAAGAGAGAAACACAAAAAGATGAGTGCTTAATACAAGTATATGAGTACTGTAACAATGGTTGGCCTGAAGAGTCAGTGAATGATGACTTAAAGCCATATAAAGTAAGAAAAGCAGAGTTAAGTCTAGAAGATGGATGTATACTATAGGGGTCAAGAGTTATTATCCCCAAAATGTTACAAAAAGAAGTTTTAAGAACTTTACATGATACTCATCTTGGTTCTTCCAAAATGAAAAGTCTTGCACGATCGTGGTTCTGGTGGCCACATATGGATGCTGATATTGAAAAATATGTAAAGCTTTGTTCAAGCTGTGCACAACATTCAAATCAACCAGCTACAGCACCTTTGCAAAACTGGGACTGGCCAATCGAACCATGGAAACGTATACATATAGATTTCGCAGGACCCTTCATGAACAAAATGTTCTTAATTGTTATTGATTCACATTCTAAGTGGTTAGAAGTTAAAATCATGAACACAATCACTGCAAGTGATACCATTATTGAACTTAAGGAAATATTTTCAACTCATGGATTACCTGATCAAATTGTTTCAGATAATGGGTCTAGTTTCACTGCTCATGAGTTTAAACTGTTTTGTGTAGCAAATGGTATTGAGCATATAACCACATCACCCTATCACCCTGCTGGGAATAGTTTGGCTGAAAGAGGGGTAGGCATATTCAAAACCGCTATGGTAAAAATGACTACCGGTAACAAATTTTCTCTCAGAGAAAGAGTAAACAGGTTCTTAGCCAAATACCGCACAACTCCTCATATAACAACAGGTGTTGCACCATGCGAATTGCTATGTGGTAGGAAAATTAAAACTCATCTTGACCTACTACATCCAACTGTTCAAAGGTCTGTTTCCCAACATCAACATACACAAAAAGTAAATCATGACAAAACATCCATTGAAAGAGAATTTGCAGTTAATGATAATGTGTATCTGAGAACTTATGGGAGAGAGGAAACATGGATACCAGGTCAAATTGTTCAATGTACAGGACCTGTGTCGTATAAAGTAAAAACAAATGATGGACTTATTGTCCGTAGACACGCAGACCAGTTAAAAATAACTTGTGCATATAATAAGTGTGAATCTGTCAATCCCACCAAATCTGAACAGTTCACGCCAACTCAGTTTGTTCCACAACCAAGTTCTGTTGATATGAGTGAACCAAGTAGTCTAGATTCAGAAAATGTAAATTCTGGAATTAATGATTTAAATCCAAGACTTCCTGAGATAGAGAATCCAGATGGTCAGAATCTTGAGTCACCAAATCAAAAGCCACTGAGAAGGTCAAACAGGACAATCAAAGTCCCAGATAAGTTAGACCTATGATTTTAAAGGTCAAAAGGACTTTGACATCATTGTTTTGTATCTTAATTATGTTGTAGCATATTGTGCATTGTTTGTAAGGGTGTAATCTACCATAATGTTCATGTTACAATATATTTGGTGATTTTATGATACTATCAATTGTTCTATTGAGAGATGTGTTGTTGTTTACTAAGGGTAAAGGGATGTAATATATTGAGATTTGTGAAGTCAAGGGAACTCACTCTTCTTGTATTAATTATATTTATAATGTTGTTATTGAGTGATGTCCCTTGTATTTATCTATCGTTACTTCCTGTTCCGGTTTCCATCATGTTAGCTGAGGCCCAATAAACGTTCTATATACAAACAGCATGGTTTCCGTCGTCAGTGTTTCCAATCTATTACAAACGTGAGCTCATCTGTTGGCTGGGACACACTGGTCACCACGATCCACTTGTCGCTGTAAGAATGGGAATCAAGATAATACTGGGGTTTTGGGATTTGTGGGATTTGTGAAAATCTAGATTTTTTTTTTACTTCCTCTATAATTCTTATACGAGAAAGTAAAAAACAACTTAGCATAAAGAAACTTTTTTTTAGCGCAACGCTAAAAAATGTCTTCTTGTGTACTTTTTTTTGTCGTTACAAAATACCATTTTATTATCATTGTAATCTAAGCCAATCCTAGCTTCACAACAAAGTAAGACTAGCCCTAGGAGCTTTCTTGATTTCGACCGTAATCCTAAGCCTAGTCCTGACGTTAATGGTTGTTAAAACTATCTGATACATTACAACCTATAGGCGTTTTTATTACAAATTTTTCCGTAATCCTTGTCAGATTCCTGCTCGATATAGCCTCATACTTTCTTCTTGTTACAAGCATTTACTTAGTTCGCAAAGTGATTGTGTCTTTGTTTAAGGTTTTGTTGCAAGTTTTGTAACTCTGTTTTGACCCACTTCTAATGCAGCGATTTTTTTTCTAACTTAAAATATTCCTTCTTCCTCGATGATAATGCCATAAAAAATTAATATCTATTTAAAAAAATATATTTAAAAACGGTTTAGAATCTAAGGGGAGATAACAATAATAAATACAAGCAACCACTTAAAAGGGCTGGTAAGTAGGTCATCAACCAGTTCTATGGCTCATGCAGGTTTTATTGAGCCGTAGAACTGGTTGGTGACCTACGTACCAGCCCTATAGCCAACCGTCGATAGTGAACTGTTTACCATTGTTGGCTGTTAATTTTTAAATGTTCGATAGAGCTGAGTGGTAGTGTATTGTATTGTTTGACCCCAGAGTCTTGTGAATTGTTTCCAGAGGTCAAATGAGCGTTTACAATTTATGTGAATTTTAGTGGAGACATTATGTCACGTTGGAGTTAAGATGTGGTGGGATGTGTGCTTGTTGGAGGATATCAGTAAAACAAAACACATTTGATAGTCTTTTTATTTTATTGCATTTGTACAATACACTGTACATGTTTACACCAATAGACTTGAAAATTCTATGCAATCAAACTAGTTTTTTTTTTTTTTAAATCTTTAAACAGAAATACGGCAAATGATAAAATTATAGTTACATTTGTAAAAACTAAAGTTGTTTTGGAACCATCGACTACATTTATTGTCATATTTTTGTATTTTATAAAAGTAGTTGAAAAGCCGTTTCAATTTCATCAATTTAAATATTTTAAAATAAAACAGCACTCAATCCTTCCTTGAAGTCTAACGGAATGGCCATGGAAAGTAAAACAATGAAAATAACAAAAATTGTTTTCTAAAATACAATACACCAACTTTTAAAGCCAATATTTATTTTAAAGCCCTCTTTACTAACATTAAATTTGCGCTACAAAAATCATAAAACGTTTAAAATTAACAAATATTAACAGTTTATAGATCACGGTTTCCATGTACAGAAAAAGAAATTTAAAAAAAAAAACGCATAATAATGAAATGTTTTTTAAAAATAGTATTACATGTCTTTTTTTCAAATTAAAAAAAATCGAAAATAATTGAGAACCCGTGATCTAGACGCTACACATAACTAAATACAAGCATATAATTTTGCAGATTCACAACAAATAAAAATTAACAGATAAAAAATAAACAATATTAGTTTTGCTAGTATGTACAAAACTTCTATTTCTCTTACCCTCTATTCTTTTTACAAGAGTTTTAGCACATTTGGGGCTTTAATTACCCAATAATGACATCGGTTTTTAGCTGTCTGGAGTCCGGTCATTAGGGTGCAGTGTTTCTTCCAGACTTTTTTCTCCGGGGGGGGGGGCACTTGAAATCTTCGGGGGGGGGGGGGGGGGGCGGTAAACTTTCTTCGGGGGGGGGGGGGGGCGGACACTGTTAAAAGTATATATTTTCTATATAAATTATATAAATTTCATTTCGTTCGGGGGGGGGGGGGCGGTAAAAATTTGTCGGGGGGGGGGGGGGGCGAACTGGAAGAAACTCTGTTAGGGTGTCAATTGCGAGGTAACAAAAAATTGTTTATTAAACTGGGAAATACATTGTGATACTATGAAAGAAGTTGTGTATTTCTGGAGGAAAATAAAGAGGTAATGGAGATAAAAGAAGGAGGAACAGGTGTATTCTAGATCACTTGGGTGTTTAAAGACAAGAGTGCACTTTTTACTAAAAGGGTCTAAAGACAATAAAAAGGTAAGAATAGTCTATGCTTACTCTATGCTAAATGTAAAGTCAGTTCAAGTCTGGTTTCGTTATAAACTAATATAAACAGTTAAAGACTAGTCCATTAAGATAAAGTTAAAGATGATTCAAGTCTAAAAAGTTATGTCTAGACTATTTAAGATGATAAAAGTAAAGACGATACAAGTCTATATAGTATATGGTGTATAACAATTTAAGACTAGTCCATTAATTAAGATGAGGTTATAGTCAGTTATCGATTATTCAAGTCTGAGTATAAAAAGTTAAGACTAGACTATTTAAGATGATAAAGATAAAGACGATACAAGTCTAGTTTTGGTATAACAAGTTGAAGACTAGTTCTTTAAGGATTATAAGGTGTCGGTATGGTCTAGTGATAGAACTCTCGCTTCTACCACACAAGGCAAGAGTTCGATATCATGGCTCAAGACAATAGGTTATCCAATGACTGTACTGTCCCTCATGTTGAAACTAGGCGTAGGGACGCACTGGGATGGTGGAGGGGGGCAGTTGGACAGAGGCAATATAAAAACACACAGGTCTAGCTGTGGATTTGAGTGAATATAAAGCTCCTATTCTTAGCCACTGAGCACATCTTGAGCTGGCAATTAAAGACAAAAGGGGTGTTGCAAAATAGACTAGTCCCTTTATTCATCATCTTTTCTCGTTTGTACCCAAGATACATAAGGCAGATGAAGTAGAGTTCATTTGTTTCAATGACCTCGGCTTAGAGAAGATAGTGTGGTCAGCATTATGCCTAGCCAATTTGTTTCCCTAAAGTGAGTCAATTACCCATTAGAGTTAAAGGTAAACAAAGTTAAAGACTTTAGAAATGGAAGTTATGCACCAAAAGTAATTATTAAAAAGAAAGAGGAATTATGATTAAATGATTTGTAACTGTATCTCTAACGATTATGCCACTTTCAAAACATATAGTTAATTTTTTTTAAAAGTGCAATTCTGTTTAATATACAATAATAGAATTGTATTTTTAAAACAAATATCACATTTATACTAAATTCTAATCCTATAGAGCTTTCAAAAATAAAAAGCATTAAAAATATAAAATTGTAGTCTATTTTTGCTTTTACTTCATGTTTGGAAAAAACTGCACAAGGCAGTATTTTCCAAACAAAGTTTCATATTACCAAATAAAATATTTTGCATTTTTCGAACACATTTCGCTCCAATTGAAATAAAATATAGGGTTATGACAATTAGAAAATACATATAGATATCAAAGTATAAGAAAAGCAGCTAAAAACATTTATCATTATTCTACATGGTTCATTCACCAAAGTTATCCATAGAGCGGATGAAATGAGAGTCCAGTAGCAGTGGCTACACTTTAGCAGCAGTGGCTACACCTAAGTAGCAGTGGCTACACTTAAATCTTGATGAACATGGTAATGGTGGTAAGGAGTGTTGTGATCAAGAGGGTGGCACTCATTCCAGACATAAAACTTCCTTTGTTGAGAGCTTTAACAAATGGTACAAAGATATTAATTTAACAGTTTTAAAACAAATATAAAACAAAAATTTAATAAATTGTTAGATAAATATAAGATACAAACTTAATAAAATTTAAAACCTATTTTAAAAAAAAATTAATAAAATAATTGTAAAACAAATAGAAAACACACATTTAATAAATTAAAAAAAATATATAAAACACAAATTTATTAAATTATAAAAAGATAAATACAAAACACAAATTTAATAAATTGTAAAAAAAATTTAAAACACAAATTTAAAATTGTAAATCAAATATAAAACACAAATTTAATACAAATAAAATATTTAAGCCAACTTACAACATGTTGTTCCAAGTCTCATCCTTGTTTTCTCATTATCCCCCATGGTGGTCAGCTTGAATTTATCAATAGATATTGGTGAGAACATAAAATATTATACGGTTACATGAAATGAAACTGTGTATAATAAAATAATAAAAACTATCCCTAACATACAGATCTAAAGAGGTTTCTTTATATAATTAAAAACGTTTTACAATATACTACCTTGTTATAATAAGTAGGCTATATTTTAACAAGCTACAATATATTTTATTAGAATTGCTAATTTTTTGTAATTGTCAAATTATCTCAAAATAATTATCTGAATAATTAAAAACTCATCAATTAAAGAAAAAAATAACCTCAAATGTTGGTGAGTACTTTTATAAATATCATGTATATTAAAAGAAGATATTCCAAAATATAATGTAATTGACTAAAACAAAATTTAAAAAAATATTTTGTAGAGAGTGAATCTAAAATACTTGTTGATAATTATCTCTCACCTGGCTAGAAGTATACTTGCAAGTGTCGCTGATGGCTCGCTTACAGCCAACAAACTTGTTCAACTCACTGTAAAAAACATTGAAATCTCCTTCAACAATAATAATATATTAGACCTTCAAAACTTTCTCACAGACACAATTTTATTCTTTCTTACCTTCCTAAAAAAAAAGATTTTATTCAGATTTTTCAACTACAGAAAAAATTAAATTAAAAAAAACTTAACTTACTTGTGAAAGATAGAAATATAGAAACAAACAATTTTTATTTCTTATTTAAAATTGCATTTTGATTTATTTTTTAAAATGTCACATTAAAAAAGCAAGTGTTAAATAAAACTCACAGTAGAATACAACCATTTAATTACTTAATTACCTGCAGAGCGTTGAGCTTACATTAGTGCTAACAATATTGGTCACATAGGGATACAAGCATCCCTTGACTCCTACATCACAAGCTGATGAAACAACACAAAACATTTATATATATATATATATATATATATATACATATACATATATATATATATATATATATATATATATATATATATATATATATATATATACATATATATATATATATATATATATATATATATATATATATATATATATATATATATATATATATATATATATATATATATATATATATATAGATATATAGATATATAGATATATAAATATATATATATAGATATATATATATAGATATATATATATGGATGGCATAGCCTTGCAGTAGACGCGCTAGCCTGCTAACCAAAAAGCCTTGAGTTTGAATCCAGTTCCCAATCAGAAAAATGTCCCTGATGGGTATCTAATTCGTTAGGGAGAGTATAGGTGGCTGGGGAAAGTGCCGACCACACCTTCCCTTCCTAAAGGTCAAGAAATATATGAAACTCTACTTCATCTGTCCAATGGATTGCTAGGTCTGAAGAGGATTCTTTACTTAACTTTTGTATATATATACAGATTTATTTTAAAGAGTTACAGATTAGAATTTTATAGAGCATTACAATGCTTGATTTTAAATCTAAAGAAAGTACCTAAATTTGTATTTAATTAATTGAAACATGTGTATGATTTTAAATATGCAAACATATATCCAGAGATAAAAAATAATAAATTTAGATAAATGAACTTACCACTTGTACTTTTTTCTACAGCATTGAAAAAAAAGAAAATTAAATTTAAAATTATAATAAATATGTAACATTGTTTTGAGAATTAAATGATAAAATTCAGTTAATTGATTAGTATTTTAGAATAGAACTGAGTTATAAAATTAATGGAAACAATTTTTTAGGACAAAACTGAGGTGTAATATTAAACAAAGCAAATTTTGTATGTTCAATATTTTTCTTATACTTTGAATCACAGGTTGATATACCACTGATGTTACACTGAACAATATTTTTCTCATTGTTACAATTTGTTATTTAACATACACATGATTTAAAATTATAATTACAAATACACAACACTATAAAATAATATTTGTATTTATACTCAGTTGTATTTCTATAAGATAAGTTAAAACATACCCAAGGGGAATGAACTGTTTATATCTGCACAAGGAAATGAAACAATTAGTTCACAATTATTTCAATATAAATTTTGCTTTAACTAGAAAAAAAAGGATATGGTAATAATAAAAGAAATATGTTAAATTAGTTTTCAGGTAAGGTGAAGTGAATTCATTGTTTTCACGCTGTTCAACAATTATTTACTTCCCCTTTGCAATTTTGGATACTAAGAAGTAGGCTACAAGATGAAATTAGAAAATCAGGGGAAGTAAATGGGACATTAGGTAACTAGGGAAGTAAATGTGGGTATTTGGTAAATAGGGGAAGTAAATGTTGACATTTTTAACTAAAGCAACTTTATAATTGGCAGATATTAATAGGTTTAAACAAATATTAAAAGTAGGTAAATTACTCAGTATTTTATATTTAATAAACATAATAATTTACAGCTGACAAACCTTCTAGACAGACACTACTGTCTTCTGTATTTAATTAAAATATTTTGTAAATCTTAGATAAAATAAAAGAAATTTTAAACAAACTGTCTAATATAGAAACAAATTCTTCTCATTAAAAAAAAAACAAAAAAATTAAGATGTCTACTTATACATAGATCTAATACAAAACGTCTAATAAAATAGAAACAGCTTGTTATTTACAGATAATATAGACAAGAGAATACAGCCTAGCCAACAGAGCACATACCACAAGTTTTGCCTGCCAGAAGCTTCAACTTCTGCAGCTGGGTTAAGCGCAGGATCACATCTGAGACACAGTGGAGGTCATGGATGCACTTAACAGCTGTCTGGGTTTTACTGGGTCAGAAGATACACAACAAATCATGAATACTTTTTCTGAACAGCAATGCAAGAATTCAGTTGATTTCTTCAGGTGAAAACAAGTTGTGTTTAAAGTACAATAGAAAATGAATAGAAATCTGTTACTAACGGGCAGAGATCAGTGGCGCTCACACCGTCATCTATGGTCTCACATTGGCTGACGCCTCTTGAACAGTCTGTTGGATTAATGAGTTAAACTTTAATTTCCGAACTGCAATTTTTAAATTCAAAAACAATTTTTTTTAAAATAATTTTTATATTGTACACAGTGATATGTCTTTATCTGTCTGTTTATTAGACCATGCAATTATACATGTCAGTGTGCAATATATATATATATATATATATATATATATATATATATATATATATATATATATATATATATATGCTCAACTTTTCTACTTTTCATAGAATAGAAAAGCTAATTGTTGAGAGGAAATGGTGATGAATTGGGCACACTGCTAATGGAAATTGGAAATAGAGCCAGACAGGCTTTGGAGTGGAACCCCCCCTAGGGCAAGTGATGCAGGGGTCGACGCAGGAAGAAACGGTGACACAGGGGTCAACACAGGAAGACATGGTGACACAGGGGTCAACACAGGAAGACATGGTGACACAGGGGTCAACACAGGAAGACATGGTGACACAGGGGTCGACCCAGGAAGACATGGTGACACAGGGGTCAACACAGGAAGACATGGTGACACAGGGGTCGACCCAGGAAGACATGGTGACACAGGGGTCGACCCAGGAAGACATGGTGACACAGGGGTCAACACAGGAAGACATGGTGACACAGGGGTCCACCCAGGAAGACATGGTGACACAGGGGTCAACCCAGGCAGACATGGTGACACAGGGGTCAACCCAGGCAGACATGGTGACACAGGGGTCAACCCAGGCAGACATGGTGACACAGGGGTCAACCCAGGCAGACATGGTGACACAGGGGTCAACCCAGGCAGACATGGTGACACAGGGGTCAACCCAGGCAGCAAGGCAACATAGCCTTCAGAAGGAGACTGAAAGGATATGAAGGAATTGGGAACAGCTGACCAGAGTGGCATGAGACTGTGGGGAGTGGGAAAGCTTAGACAGAGGGCATGTGAGGAAAGAAAAGAAAAAACATTACATGCTCGACTTACCTTCCAATTGAAGATTTGCTTGTAAGGCGTGTACAGCTAAATGTATGAGAGAAAAAAATATGTCAGACAATAATTTATCTTATATTCTTTAAATGTGTAAAAACTGTATATTAAAAACAAATTTTACAAGCGAAATTATCAGGCCTATAATTATTTACTTCCTAGAAATAAGCATGCACATTTCATGCAGGTTAAAATGTTATTAAATTTTAAAGTGCACCAATATATGTAAAGCTGATGTCAAAATGTTTTAATTGTCTCTATGTATTTTTAAAGATTCAATTTAATTAGCACTTACTACATGTGCGCTTTGTACTTCGTGCTTCTTCAGCTAATTTTATAGCTGTAAGCTTACAAATGAAAATACAATTAATTTAAAACACAAGTTATAAAACCAGATTCAAAAGACACTTTTGTATACAAAGACTATGGTAAAAAGACATTCAAATTTTATTTTATTTAAACAAATTTTATATTGAAAATATTATTACTCAGAATATTAGTAGTGTGAAGTCATATTATATAATAAATTTAATGAAGAAAAAAATTTAGTTAATAGTTAAATTCCTGTAAAAAAAAAGTAACCATATATACATTGATATTCGAATTAAATAAAAAATTGATTAAAATCTATTAGGACTATCACACTAAGATTTCAAAATCATGATCCTACAAGATATAGAAAACATGGACACTATGTCCACTCAATTTTAAGTAGAATATAGGCATACGCCAGGAAACATTTTTGACAAGAGACAATAATTTATCTACAGTGTTTTAAGATACATCAGCATAATGTGTTCCATTAAAATGTTTTGGTGGGTAAACTTGGTAACTATGACAACTAACATCTTGAAAAATTAATTTATTTGTAGGATTTCTACAGTTAATAAAGTAGAAAATTTTAACCCCATTAAAGTATGAATTTATAATATTCTAACATACTTTTTGGTACTGAGAAATAAATTTAAAGTACAAATAATTTATTATGAGTTTAAAATTTTTAGTCAAGAGAAAACAATGATTTTAAGAGCCCTAGATTTAGTGTTTTAATGTTTACAGAAAATTAAAAGCAACTTACATCAGCGACGTTGGTACAGTTTGCTATTATAGCTCGACACTGGATGTAGTCAGATAGATCCCTAATCAGGAATACAAAATATATATTGGCTTAAGTATGGGAAGGTATGTTCAAATGGTAATGCAATTGGGCTGCTAACCTGAAAGTCTCGAGTTCAAATCCCAGGTTTTAGTCAATAAAATGACCCTGACTCCATGGGACTATGCTGGGAACCTGACTCACAATAAGGAAAGGAAAGGAGGCTGGGCAAAGAATCAGGCAAACTCTACTTCACATACCCTGGGCACATTAAGGTTACAGGGAAATTTACTTCTTTACCTACATATACATATTAGTGAAAGTTTGAGTGTAAGTGAATGTCCTTGGTGAGGTATCATTCCTTGAACTCTAGGTATAGGCTTTTGGACCTCATCAGAGTTAAGTGAATAATTTGAATAAAAAGTTAAATGTAACAATTCCTTGACCCTTGTAACCCTATACTGGTATTTTGAGTATGTTTCACAGTGAAGTGAATACATCAAATTAAAATAATTAATGTAACAAGATACAGTCTCAGCAGATGACTAAAGTAACATATTAATTAGGTAGGCTTTTTGTTAAACACACCAGGTAAAGAGATATTTGTGTGTTTCTATGGTAACAAAACACCTGTTTAAAAAATTAAATAGACACCAACCAGAAATAATATGTACTAAAAAGCTACTATCCCTTTGACACATATTATATATGTAGAATATGAATCTTTTTAGCATATATCATTATACTTTTAATATAAAATATGACTTGCGTTAGCATATATATAAATATTTTTAATACAAAACAAGACTTGTGTTAACGTATATCAGCATACTGTTAATACAGAATTTGGCTGATGTTAGCATAGTTCAATATGGCATTAAACACTGGGTGTTTAACTTACTGACAAAGGGCTGAAGGTAGGTCTGTAGCATTGGTTGATGTCCTGTTTCTTTCAAACAACTTGTCCACATAGGCAAACAGGCAATTGTTCTTTCCTGTTTTGCATGCTAGGTAGGCACAAATTATAATCTAAATTAGTGTTCTGTAAACAGCTATTTGTGTATATTTACATATAAATAAGCTATTCAATTACTGTGGTTTTTAGTTTAATTTTGTTATTTTGTTGAATATATACGAATACATACATATATATGTATACAAATATATATTAATTTATACATATATATATATATATATATATATATATATATATATATATATATATATATATATATATATATATATATATATATATATATATATATATATATATATATATATATATATGCAGTTTCTTACAGAATTATTTCTTTGGGGGGGGGGGTCCCAAAATTTTCAGGGGGGGGGGGAAGCTAAATTGAAAAGTATATATTTTCTATATAAATTCTTTTTTGTTTAGTGGTACTGTAGAAGTTTTTTTTTTTTGGGGGGGGGGGGGGGGGGGGGCTATGTTCCCTGAAAAGATGCCTGTAAGAAACTCTGACTATATGTTACTATATGTTACTTTTTACATTATTTGAAAATTAAAGGATTATATTTGAATAGATGTGGAAAAATATAGATACAAATTTAATTGGTGTAGAATACTTACTGTCTGTTGCTGTATTGTGAAGTTCATGTAGGGAGATAAAATTATAAAAATTATTTAATTGTGGATACCGATCAATACATATACAATTAAGACATATGAGGATTATAATACGAAACTAGTGACTTCTAACTTTTTACAGGAGAAATCTGTGACCAAATAATGCAGAGAATAGGATCAAATTTCTTTTAATTTAAATTAGCAAACATAGTGGAGATGGTGTGGTTGAATGGTTTACGACTGCTAGCCAGAAAGTCTTAATTTTCCACACCACTCATACACTAATATGAACTGTGGCTGAAAACAATGTAATAGATTGATGTTTTAATAAAAATTAGTTATAGGTTATTTGTACAACAGTAAAAAATTTAGAAAACAAAGACAAACTCACAAGTAGGGTAGAACGTGTCAGTAAGATTTGCTGAAAGATAAAAACAAAACAGTTTCTTAAAATTGAATATAACAAAAGAATGAGCATTGATATTGATTCTTTAATTGTTGTGACTTTTTGCTAATAATTTTAATAAATTATTTATAGCCCTAGGTCAAATATTAATAATGAAACCTTATTAATATTTTAGGACATGTTTAAATTTAAATTTGCATTTCAAAATTTCCCTTTCGATTGCTTTGTGCACTGAATAAAAAAAAAATATATTTCATTTTTCTTTCCATTGCGCATCCATCGTTAAGAGATGCTTCATTTTGTTTTACAACTGGATTACTGTACATCAAGGGTTGTAATTGGTGGTCATGCACATTATTTTTATAACAGACAATAAAATAACTCCAGTATACTTTCTTGATAATATTGGTTAATATTTTAAATTTATTAGAATATATAATGTTTAGAAACTCAAGTATACAACTGATTAAAGCCTGAAAGTGCATTAAGCGAAAGAATTTTGTAATAATGCTGCTTCATCTTATTAATTGAATCAATTAAAACAACAAAACTTTTTTTAAAAAATTGAAAAAAAAAAGCTAGTGTAGATTTAAAAATCTTTGATCTCTGAACAACCACCACTATTTTCTTGTTTGAGGGATTGATGTGTACATAACGCTGTTATTAGTTCTAGAATTAACGTGTAGATTATAAAGTGGTTAGTTGTTCGCTTAATGTTTACATACTGCTTTAGTCTTGGATAATTGTTGGATTAATTTGTAGATTATAATGTGGCTAGTGCTTATATCAATTTGTAGATTAAATTTTGTTTACTTCTTGGAACAATGTGTAAATTATAATGTGGTTTGTTCTTAGATTAGTTTGTAGATTGAAATGTGGTTAGTTCTTGGATTATTTGTAGATTATAATATAGTTAGTTTTTCGATTAATTTGTAGATTATATTGTGATTAGTTGTTGGATCAATGTGCCTACATTATGCTTTGTTTAGATCTTGGGTTAAATTATAGGCTGTTCATCATGCTGTTGCTAGTCATTGTATTGATGGTACAACAGATTGTACTTGCTAGTCATTGTATTGATGGTACAACAGATTGTACTTGCTAGTCATTGTATTGATGGTACACTAGATTGTACTTGCTAGTCATTGTATTGATGGTACACTAGATTGTACTTGCTAGTCATTGTATTGATGGTACACTAGATTGTACTTGCTAGTCATTGTATTGATGGTACACTAGATTGTACTTGCTAGTCATTGTATTGATGGTACACTAGATTGTACTTGCTAGTCAGTGTATTGATGGTACACTAGATTGTACTTGCTAGTCATTGTATTGATGGTACACTAGATTGTACTTGCTAGTCAGTGTATTGATGGTACACTAGATTGTACTTGCTAGTCATTGTATTGATGGTACAACAGATTGTACTTACTGCAGGCCAAGCTATAATTAGTCAAGCTATCTCTGGTCTTAATGAAGAGAATCCTGAACACGATGTCGCTCACACAACTCTGGTTTCTTATGCAGCTCAAGGACTCTGACACTTTACTAGAGACAATAAATATGAATACGTACAAGACAAGGGAATGTTATCTTACTAGAGTACATAAATATGAATACATACAACACAAGGTAATGTTACTTTACTAGAGTACATAAATATGATTACATACAAGACTAGGTAATTTTACTTTACTAGAGTACATAAATATGAATACGTACAAGACAAGGGAATGTTACTTTACTAGAGTACATAAATATGAATACATACAAGACTAGGTAATTTTACTTTACTAGAGTACATGAATATGAATACATACAAGACAAGGGAATGTTACTTTACCAGAGTACATAAATATGAATACATACAAGACTAAGTAATTTTACTTTACTAGAAGCCAGGAAATTGGTGGGGGGAGGGGAAGGGGGGGGGGCAGATGTTAAATATTAATCTTTGGAATATAGTTAAACTTACTAAGAGTTTCAAATGTGAACATATGCTTGGCTTCAGTCTGATAGTGAAATAGATTTATAAATAGATCTATTTTTTTTTTTTTTTTTATTTTTTTTTAATGTTTTTTTTAAATTTATTAATAAGCATATAATACAATACAACTATTTTTGTCTCTTGAAGGTGAATTTGTATTGTGCTGCGCTTTCTTTGGACTCTGGGACCACACACTTTTTCTTGTGGGTTTTGTCCAAGGCAAAAAGTTTGGATTCCAGCTTGTCAGCAATAATTTTGTGTTCCCGCTCTCTGTCAATTCTCTTGGTTAACTCCCTGTCAGAGGCGTAGCGACCCTTCCCGGCGCCCGGGGCGAACTTTCAATTTGGCGCCCCCCCCCCCCGCTTATATATATTATATATATATATATATATATATATATATATATATATATATATATATATATATATATATATATATATACATGTGTGTGTGTGTATAATTATGTGTGTGTGATAGTGTGTTTATATATAAGCTTGTGTGGGTAAGAGTGTATTTGTGTGTGTAAGCGTGTGAGTAAGCGTGTACGCTACAGTCCGGACAAGGTTTAATAATTACATTGTATGATTTTCATTCCTTAAAACTTTACGACAATTTAATTCCCATTAAGATGCGTTTAACTTTTTTTTACGAAAGATTAGTAATGTCAGTAAAAAAAATAAGCCTGATCTGTGTTAGAGGGTAGTTTGTAGCTAACGCTAATATGTTTAGACCAGCCTTTAATGTTCTAGTTTTGGAACGATCTCTGTTGTGATATGGTACATAGTTGGATTCGAAGTTTGTTAGAGTAAGGACACACAAGTGACATACAAGAAGAAGTTATCAGAAATATTTATAGTTCACATTGGAATACGACATGGGTATTTCGTTGATTGGTTGATGGTATGACAAAACAAGCTAGAGAAAACAAACTGGAATCCAACGGATGTTAACAGCTCGTAGTCTTGGATTTCGCAGATTAGCCCTGCCTTCTCGCACACAGAGTTTCTTCCAGGCATCTCTTTGGGGGGGGGGGGGGCGAAGCCCCCCGAAAAATTTTACCGCCCCCCCGAACGAAATGAAATTTATATATAGAAAATATATACGTTTAACAGTGTCCGCCCCCCCCCCCCCGAAGAAAGTCTACCGCCCCCCCCCCCCGAAAATTTCAAGTGCCCCCCCCCCCCCCCCCCCCGAAGAAAAAAGTCTGGAAGAAACACTGCTCGCACAACGTCAACAACAAATGCAGAACTAATTGTATTGATTGAAGAAGCAGTAACAATCAATTTAATGATAGCCCATGACGTTCTGATTATAATCAGCAGCAATAAAACGCGTTTTAATACTCTAAGAAAATGTAGAATTCAAATGCATTGTCAAAAAAATTCAATCAGGATCTATAACTAAATGTGGTCTCTTTTACTGTATGGCTTGGAGCTAGATTACAGACAGTGGAGAATGAAATAAGAGCATGGAAAAAAGTGGTGGTTAGTGGCTTAGGGATTCAAGAATCCGTGATATTTAGTTCTCTTTAATATAGTTCAGTGATCCAGGTAAGATGTAATGCAATCAATCAAAAGTATCTGATCTCTCACGTTGAAGTTGAGAGAATCGTAAGAATCTTACAAAGAACTAGTCGCGTCTTTTTTTTAAAACAAAACTGGCTATTGAAATTGTACATTACGCGTTAATACACTTGGTTTCTTTACTAAGTGTTAAGAGAGTTATCTGCTCACCAATCCAGTACAAATACTTGCGATTTTTTTAGCGAAAAAAGCGCCCCCACCCCCACCCACACACTCATCACAACCATCTTGGACAAAGTTTGTAGAGCGGTTTTTTAACGTAACAAACTTTTTTTTAAAAATGTTACACAATTATACAATGCACAGTACAATTCGTTTCTTTCTGAGAGCTAAAGGTTGTTTTCTCAGAATCCTGTGTAATTTTGCTATTTTATTTAGCCTAAAAGCGCCCCCCCCCTGCACCATCTTGATAAAAGTCACTAACGTATTTTACAGTTCAACAATCGTACAATACGTTTCAATACAATTGGTTTCTTTTAATAGTGGTAACGTTTATCGACTCAACAATCTAGTGTAAATTCTTCCGTTTTAAGTCTCGAAAAAGCGCCCCCCCCCCCCCCATCTAGGTAAAGCTTCAAAGCGGTTTTGCCGGTCACTGTTTCTTAAGAGTATATGTTTTACATTAAGAAATCAAGGTAGAAAACAGTTAAATCAGTTTGTAAAGACGTGTAGCCATTACATTTCTTAACTTAGACAGTTTATAATTCAAAACTGCAGCATAAAATCAGCTTTAAAATTTTTTTCCCACCCCTTTTGGCGCCCCCAAAGGGTCGGCGCCCGGGGCGGCCGCCCCCCCCGCCCCCCCCCTAGCTACGCCTCTGCTCCCTGTAAGCTGCGTCTTTAGCTGTCATCACAGATTCAAGTTCCTCAGAGTTTAAAGAGAAAGTCCCTGTTTTCAGAGCATCTAACTTTGGCCTGTTGAAAGCTCTGTCTATGAAAGCTGGATGAGTGTCAAAAAACTTGGCAGCATAAAAAATCTCAGCTTTTTTTTTTTAGAATCGACAAATATCAGGTGAGTATTTTTCTTTTGGTCGCTGTCAATCATATGCAATGACTGCTTTAGTTTTTCTATTTTCTTTAATTCCTTGGACAACCTGTAAAGCACATATCTTCTGTCTTGCGTGGATATAAATCTTTCTTGCTCCTCAGTAACAACTGGCTCTTCAGATTCACGTAGCTGGTGCTCACCATCCAGTTTCTGGGTTCTCGTCATGTTAAAATAAAACTCATCGGGGCTTCTGTCCTCAGCCTTTCTTTTCAGCTTTTTTAAAGTTTCTTCTTTTTTATGGAAATCTTTTGCTCTTTCTACATAATCTTTTTTCCTCTCTAGCATACACAGATGCCTGCGCTCCTCAGGCTGCGGTCGCTCTCTATGAATTTTATTTGCAATTAAAACAAGTACCTCAACATCAAATTTTTTAACATAATTTTGAACACCAAATGAAAACGAAAGGTTTTGCAAATGTACATAATGAATATTTACATGATGTCATGTATTTGATTATAAAAAAAAATTGCAAAGGATGACAGTAAAAGGGGTGAAGGTCAAATGAAAGTGTCAGAAGTCTGGGTGGGGAGAGGAAAGGAAATTTTTCAGAGAGGGTCAATGGGACAGTGAAGCATTTTCTATGTAGGGAAACAACTTAAGTTGACTAGTTGAAAGGGTGTTGTAGTGGTCGCATTGAGTTTTCAAAAGGTTGCAGTGTGAAAGATGAGGGGAAAGAGACAAGATTTAGAACTTTAAATAAGTTCTGGATATTGATGTTGCGGTGGGTGGTGGGGTCGTTGGAACAGTTAAAGGGATTGTGTGGTTATCATGTCTGGGGGTAAGTGGATAGAGGGGGAGAGAGGAGGGGGTAGATTTTTTATTTATTTTTATTTTTATTAATTCAATTGTTTTAAACATTTAAATCAGTAATAATAATATATTTGATAGATTTTACATAGCTTCAAAGACATGAACAATGAACATCAATTGCATATATTAATAATCAAAGGGAAATAATAATAAAATAAAATTCTGTGTTTTATCTTTTTTCCAAGAAGACATTCGACTCAATTGATCAGATAGGCCTACTAGATGTATATCTAAATACAAGTAGGCATTAATAGATCAATGGGTTTATAGATGAGCTGAATTTGGTTGACTGAAAATTAAAAAAAAAAACCCATCGAAATGTGAACATTAAATGAACAAAAAATATAATATATAGAAACAGAGAAATAATTTTAAAAAAAAATGACAGTTTCAGTTCCAAAAATTATGGGGTTTTCGTCTGAGAAAACAAAACCAAGGTTATTGCCCTTTAAGCCTCTCGACAATTACCTGTTCTGAGTAGGCCTAGTTAATAATGACAACAGTTTTTTTTCTCCCCTGAAAACATCCGTGACAAAATAAATGAGTGAAGTCGCGCAATTTCCACTACGTGACCTAATTAAACAATAACTAATTAGCCTTGAAGTTGTTTTCTTACTCTGGCGATGAGAAGGACGTACTACTGGTATAGTACTTTATAAAAACAAAACAAAAGAAAAACAACAACAAAAAAAAACAGCTTTAGTGTTGTTTTAGTTTAGGTCTAAATACATCTACCACCTAGTCTCACACAGTGTATGTTACTTACCTGCATTTTTCAGTTGAAGAGATGTTTGCATTTATTGCGTTCCCTGCGATTAATTGACAATTCTTGATCGTTGTATCACAATCTAAGAGAAAAGAGAAGCCAGAATACAGGAATACAGGAACATCACGTTGATCAGCGGAGAAAAAAATATTTTGTTTTTAAAACGAGTAATATAAAAGTTGCCTCCGTTACGAACAAGTAATATAAAAGTGGCCTACGTTTTACATAAGTAATATAAAAGTTGCCTACATTTCAAACAAGTAATATAAAAGTTGCCTACATTTCACACAAGTAATATAAAAGTGGCCTACATTTCAAACAAGTAATATAAAAGTTGCCTACATTTCACATAAGTAATATAAAAGTAGCCTACATTTCAAACAAGTAATATAAAAGTTGCCTCCGTTACGAACAAGTAATATAAAAGTGACCTACGTTTTACATAAGTAATATAAAAGTTGCCTACATTTCAAACAAGTAATATAAAAGTTGCCTACATTTCACACAAGTAATATAAAAGTTGCCTACATTTCACACAAGTAATATAAAAGTGGCCTACGTTACAAACAAGTAATATAAAATTAGCCTACGTTACGAACAAGTAATATAAAAGTGGCCTACGTTTTACATAAGTAATATAAAAGGTGCCTACATTTCACACAAGTAATATAAAAGTAGCTACATTTCCTCTTTACGATCTAACGATTCATTGGGCAGAAAAAGTAGGGTTTAAATATTTGTTGATATCGGCGATTTTGTCGTCACCACGATGCCAGCCGTTTTTGCTTTACCCAACGTGAGCCAGGTACCGGTAAGAGCTGGGTGGACTCAGAGACGTTCTACAGACTCATGTCCGGACCGAGATCTGAACTCGAGACTGTCGGGCTAGTAGTCGCGCGCTCTTCTACTCAACCACACGTTATTTTTCAACAAAATAATTGAAAGATAGGTGTGATGTCATTTTACTACCATAGGAATGTGAATCATCATATTCTCCTGTTCGTTCCCAGGACACATGGGGTAGATGAAGTAGACGAATTAGATGAAGTAGATGAAGAGTTCATCTGCTTCAGAGAACTCGCATATGAGGAGATAGTGTGGTCAGCACTATGCCCAGTCGCCTTTGTTTCTCTAACTAGAGATAGGTACCCATCAGAGCTGGGTGGACTCAGGTATATTCTACTGACTTGAACCCGGATTCGAACACGAGACTTTTGTTTTAGCAGTCGAGCTCTCTACCGCTAGGCCACGCCGTCCCATATGAATGTGAATGGCGGGAGGGGGGGGGGGTGATGGAGGGGAGAGGTTTAAATCAGCTTAAAAAATACTTGAAGGCAACATCTAAGCCATCTAAGCGCGATGGAGAGTACGGGGCAGATTTGAAGCAGCTAGAGATCAAATGTTTTGATCTATCTTTAACTTAACTAACGGAAAGGTGGCCCGGGGGTGGGAGGGGAGAGGGTTGGGGCTGAACGAAAATTACACTGCACTGTTAACGTTTTATATAGCAACTGAGACAGACGCGGAGACGCAAACAGATGCAAATGAAGGCTACCCCGTGTGAATTGCATTGTGGTAAGCGTAGCTCAGCGTGGGAAATGTACCTTGTAGAGGTTGTGTGTGGGGGGGGGGGGGGCGAGGGTATGTGTGGTTTTGAAGTCTTGTTAAAAATACCATTCCATTGGTTGTTTTACAACGCTGGCGAATGTTGTTTTCATTGTCGTCTCACAAATCATTACTGGTCTACAGAAGGAGACGAACACACACACACCAATGATTTTTTTGGCGGGGGAGATGTCATTGAATGGGAGATTCAGGGCGTAGAGAAGTGAAACACAGTGTGTTGTGTTAAAAAGGAATGGGCGCGAGAGTATATGAACTGGGCTGTGATTTTTTTTCAAGTCTTGTTTAAGTAGAGGAAATAGATTTAATTTATTTAATCACTGATGTTAAAATGCTTTTAACTATTTTTTTTTCAAATTACAATCTTTAAGAAAAGCCCAATGCTAAGTCTAAAAGAAGATTATGAGGAGAAATAAAAAAATATTCGAAAAACAGTCATGAACGTTCAATTATTAAATCTGGCCATTTAATCAGACCATACTACATTATAGGCTATACACAGTTTATTCTAATGAAAGCAAAGGACTGAAGCTTTCGTTCAATCTCTAATGTTTTCATTTTATTTCTCTTGTTTGTTTGTCGATTTTGATACAATTGTAACTAGTTACATATCTAAAGAAATACTGAATATAGCAAGTAGGAAGTAATGTTCTCTTTCAAACCTGACGGTCTACAGGGTAAGTGAAGTTGTTTCTGTGACCTCGGCATGTGAAGTCGCCTATATTTACCCTAACCTGAGTTAGGTACCCATCAGAGTTGGGTGGACTCAGGGACAGGTTAGCAGTCCAGCTCTCTACCGCTAGACCACTCCCTCCCACATAACAAGTTGAATTATCAAATTTCTTTCCTCTGTATTGTTCAGAGTTAAAATTACGGCCAGGTTTAATGTCAGGAGTGGGGTCAGGTTAGGTTACCGCTGATTTCAAACAATGTGATTAAAAAAAAAACCCAGTGTCCACCGATTCCAAAGAGGAAAACGTTGCCCATGGTTATTAAATCTATTTTAAAATACGAGTCCACGCTATTGATTTCGCCCTGGTCACGATTCCTTCCATTAATAAACACCAAAGAGGATCGCAGAGGCCTCATGCAAGAAATCAATTGATCGGAGCTTCCCCTGGTTTTCTATCTCTACTCTTCTGTGTTTTTAGTGTCGTCTCCAATATCGTGTATTTGTTTACTGGGCTCTACTGGACTGTCTCTACTGTCCTGTCTCAACTGTCCCGTCTCTGTTGTCCTGTCTCTAACATCACGTCTTTGCTGTCCTGTCTCTACTGGACTGTCTCTACTGTCCTGTCTCAACTGTCCTGTCTCTGTTGTCCTGTCTCTAACATCACGTCTTTGCTGTCCTGTCTCTACTGGACTGTCTCTACTGTCCTGTCTCAACTGTCCTGTCTCTGTTGTCCTGTCTCTAACATCACGTCTTTGCTGTCCTGTCGCTACTGGAATGTCTCTACTGTCCTGTCTCTGCTGTCCTGTTTCTAACACGTCTTTGTTGTCCTGTCTGTCCTGTCTCTACTGGACTGTCTATGTTGTCCTGTCTTTGCTGTTGTCACCTCTTTGCTGTCTTATCCTTACTGTCCAGTTTCTACTGTCCTGTCTCAACTCTCCTGTCCCTACTGTCCTACCCTTAGCATTACAACTCATCCTTCAGTGCATGCCCTGTCACCCGACAAATTATGTATACACATGGGAGATATTGATAATGTAAACACAATTAATCGATTCACTTGAGAGGGATGCGCTGGAGGAAATCTTATTGGAGTGGGGAATTGATCGTGAACAGGAAGTCTGTTGGGGGGGGGGGGCGTTTGGTAGTGGTGGGGTGGGGGGCCGTTGGTAGTGGGGGTCGTGCATATAATGTCAGGTAGCCTTGGTAGTGTGATGTCGTGCATATAAATTCAGGTAGCATTGGTAGTAGGGGTCGTGCATATAATGTCATGTAGCCTTGGTAGTGTGATGTCGTGCATATAAATTCAGGTAGCATTGGTAGTAGGGGTCATGCATATTATGTTAGGTACTGAGGTAGCAGAGGCGTAGCGACCCTTCCTGGCGCCCGGGGACAAACTTCCAATTTGGCGCCAATTCCACCCCCCCACCCCTCATATATTTTTTTTATATTTATAAAAGCAAAAATGCAGCTAAAATAATATTTTAATTTGTTTTTCAAACCCAATTTGGCGCCCCCTATGGTCGGCGCCCGGGGACATATGTACCCCCCTGCCCCCCCTTCGCTACGCCTCTGTGAGGTAGCCTTGGTAGTGTGTGGTGGGGGGTGGGGGTCGTGATCATGATACCCAAATAGCCTTGGTCATGCACATATTAATTAGCATAAACCTGAGGAGTGCTTTCATATTAACATATTTTGTTAAAGGGGTAGGGGTGGGGTATGGAACTATGGCATATAACATTCCCTTTTATTTTTATTAATTGTTAAATTTTCATTAGTCTGGGGAATGGGACACCATATAAATTGAAATGTTATTTTACGTTAATCTGGATAGGCGGATAATAAAAAAAGTCATATTTTTGCTAGATATTTGGCGCACCACTCATATCATACTAAATGTTGTACTCTACTTAATTTCGTAAAACAGTAGTTACACATTTAGTCGCCTTTTACGTCAAGATGCCTACAACTACCAGTCTTTCGGTGGTAGGTAAAAACAAAACTAAAGTAAAATAAAAGTAATTAAACATATATCAAGTAAGGTAAAATGTAGATATAATTAAATTAACATTATTAAAATCAAGTCTCCAGCCGTTTATAAATCTAAAATAAAAAAAATTGTCCCCAGTTCACTCGCATTTCCCTCCTCTCTCAGTTCACTGGAGTGTGACCTTAATAATAAACTGCTACAAAATACAACGCAAGCTGTCGCTCCAGAACCATAGCGCACTCATTAATATCCCACACAGCTCTCTCGTCTAAAGCTACAGGCATAAAACGTCACGTTCGGTTAAAAAGTAGAAGTTAATATATTCCACAAATCCCCTAGCTTGATCGATGTGAGATTGATGGTTAGTTTGGCGTTAGCGTTTACGTTGTCTGCAGTTAGTGTAGCCGTAATATGACGTAAACGTTGCCGTAGTCCGATTTTATAGTATGGTTAACGTAAGGATAAATTAACATGAACAGCTAAAGTTACGGTCTACGTTGAACACATGAACACAATGTGTGGTTATTGAGTAGTTATGGTCCATGTTTGTATATAGGGAATTGCATTGCTTACATGTGTCATTATGTTACGAACATGGGACTCTGTTATATTATGGACAATATAATTTCTATATGGGGCATTACTTTTCATACATGGGTTACTGTTTCTTAGATGGGACATCATGTTTTTAAAATGGGGCATCATGTTTCTCACATGGTGCACAATTATTCGCACATGGCGCAGTACATTACTTTAAAAAAATGACACTATATATGTCAAAAATGACATGTTTTCTAAAAAAAAAAAGCACTGGGCTTTATTAGCCCAATATTCAATTTGGTTGTACACCAAAATCTGCTTACAAATTACTCAAACAAAATACTTTAAAGTAGAAACTTACCGGTGAGCTGCCCTTTCACGAAGAAAACAGCAACGGCTGAAAAAGTAAACAAAAACAGAATAGTAGTTTAACAAAATAGTGATAACTTTATTTTAAAGATGTTCATTAGAATTGCTGATTGTTTTTTTTTTCTTAATCGTGTGCTAGTGGTGGTTGGCGTTGATGTTAGTATATGTGTGTGATAATTGTGTAAAGTCCATGACGCAAGTTCAGCACGATGCCCAGCCAACTTTACTTTCCCTAGCGTGAGTCAGGTACCAATCAGAGCTGGATGGACTCAGGGACGTTTTACCGACTTGAACCCGTATTCGAGCTCGTAACGTTTGCTCCACTGCTAAGGTCATATTGATTGTGTACATATATAAACAAACACATACACGGATGCACAAATACACGTAAAACCATACCCCTACCCCATACATATAAAATACAATGTGATGGGGAAGAGGCGGA